>NC_072031.1:17479960-17566660 GCF_027791375.1 Indicator indicator | reverse complement strand
CAGCATGGTGGGGTTGGAAGGGACCTCCAGAGATCATCCAGTTCAACATCCCTGCCAGAGCAGGGGCACCCAGGGCAGGTCACGCAGGAACACATCCAGGGGAGGTTGGAAGCTCTCCACACAAGGACACTCCACAACCTCTCTGGCCAGCCTGCTCCAGCCCTCCAGCACCCTCACACCAAACAACTTTCTCCTCCTGCTCAGGTGGAATCTCCTGGGTTCCAGTTTGTGCCCCTTGCCCCTGGTCCTATCCCTGGGCACCACTGAGCAGAGCCTGGCCACAGCCTCTTGCCCCCCACACCTCAGATATTTATTGCTCAGCTCCCCTCTCAGCCTTCTCTCCAGACTCAACAGCTCCAGGGCTCTCAGCCTTTCTTCACAGCAGAGAAGTTCCAGTCCCTGAAGTGCAGAGGGTACCTCCTGGCTCTCTGCACAGCTCTCGTGTGCCAAGGTGGTCTCACTGCTACAGGTCTTGTTTGTAGGAGGTGAGGGATGCTGAAGTCAGAGCAAGTGAGCCCCAATGTGAGGGAGGGGAATTCCAGCTGAACAGAAGTCATGGTTCACCTGGATTTGCCACCTCAAATTAGGAGTGCATCTAAGGATGGGATTTTAGAGATGAATCATGCAGGGCAGCCCCACAGCTGGCCCAACAGCTCTGCTCCTAACTATGGGTTTAACCCTGAGTGGCTATCAAAACCACCAACCCCCTCCCAAAGCTCCAGTCTGGCTGCTGCACAGAGCAGACATCTTCTGCAGCAGCACCAGGACTGGCTTCCCACCACCAGGCACCTGCAGCCCCTAAGCACACTGCAGAGCTGTAAGCTGTCTGCCAGTGTCAGCACCACCCTGCAGCCTCCCACGAGAGGCAGCAGCAAGTCCTCACCCCTGGCCACCCCACACAGCAGCATCAGGCTCAGCTCCTGGGGGAGCCTCTGTGTGAAGAGCTGGCACTGTACTCTCAGTGGAGGGGACCTGGAGCTGGGCTGCTGGAGGGGTGGAGAACATTGCTGCTGTGGAGCAGCTGAGCAGCCCAGGGCTTGGACACTGCTCCCTGGGGCAGACACTGACTGTGAGCCTCAGTGCTGGGCAGCAGAGAACACAGGTGGCTGGGCATGGCAGCCTGCTGGAGGGTAGGAAGGCTCTGTAGGACCTGCCTGAGCTAAGGCCAAGGGGAAGAGGTTCAAAAAGGCCAAGTCCTGAGTGCTGCACTTAGGCCACAACAACCCCCTGCAGTGTAAGAGGCTTGGGGCAGAGTGGCTGGAGAGCTGCTCTGTGGAGAAGGACCTGGGGGAGATGATTGATGGCTGGCTGCACATGAGCCAGGGTGTAGCCAGGAAGGCCACCAGCAGCCTGGCCTGGGTCAGCAATGGTGTGGCCAGCAGGAGCTGCCATGTGACTGTGCCCTGTACTGGGCACTGGGGAGGCCACAGCTTGAATCCTGGATTCAGTTTTGGGCCCTCACAGCAAGAAGGACATTGAAGTGCTGGAGCAGGTCCAGAGAAGGGCAACAAAGCTGGGGAAGGGTCTGGAGAACAGTGCTGGGGAGGAACAGCTGAGGGACCTGGGGGTGTTTTGTGTGGAGAAGAGGAAGCTGAGGAGAGAGTTCATTGCTCTCTACAGCTCCCTGAGCCAGGTGGGGGTTGGGCTCTTCTCACATGCAAAAGTGACAGGACAAGAGGCAATGGCCTCACGCTGTAACAAGGGGAGGCTGAGATTGGACATAGGGAACAATTTTTTTCCCAGCAAGGGTTCTCAGGCCCTGTCTCAGGCTGCCCAGGGAGGTGGTGGAGTCCCCGCCCCTGGAGGTGTTTAAAGCGTCCTGGCTGTGGTGCTGAGGGAGGTGGTTTGGTGGCAGTGGCTCAGCAGCAGTGCTGGGATTGGGAGCCCTGGGTGAATGTTGGACTGGATGAGCTCCAAGGGATCTGCCAGCCTAAGTGGTTCCATGGTTCTGTGATTCTCTCCTACAAGTAGGAGTAAAGGTACAAAAGAGTTGAGCTGTTTCAGGCAGCAAGGGTGGGAGTAACTTTCTGCAGGAGGACAACATAGCCTCAGATGCTGCTGCTGCTCCCCTGCTGCCCCAGTCAGGCACAGCAGACAGGCTCTGTGGTGCAGCCATTCACTGATGCTGTGAATGGAGCTCCCCAGGAGGTCTTTGGGTGGTGTTCAAACAAGTAAGAGTAAAGCAGCAGTCAGAAGTTGTGAGGTCACAAGCAAGGGCAAGAGGCTCCTACTGCCTGCTCTGCAGCCATGGCTCACAGAGGATCTCCCCAGTCCTTGGGTGCCTGACTTGGAGCAGGGAAGCAGACACCAACCACAGAAGGGGAAGCTGGAAAGCCTTCAGCTCACTGAGCCTCTCCTCTGCTCTCCTACAACTGAGTGAACAGGCTGCCCGGGGAGGAGGTTGGGGCTCCGTCCCTGGAGATATTCCAGGTGAGGCTCAACAGGGCTCTGGGCAACCTGATCTAGTGGAGGATGTCCCTGCTGACTGCAGGGGATGGACTGGATGACCTTGGGAGGTCCCTTCCAACACAAACCATTCTATGGTTTTATAGTGAAGGGCAGCTTCAGCTCCTGGGCACCTCTGACCTGCTGGGGGGGGAGGGGAGAGGGGAGGAAGAGGAGAGAACGGAACACAAAGCTTTGCTACCAGGGTCCCCTAGCAAATGCAGCAGAGCCTTACCTGCAGGCACCTACCCTCTACCCCTGTGCCAGCACAGCTCTCTGGAGGGAAGGGCAGCAGGCAGCCCAGGGGCGCACACAGAGCCCTGGGGTCTCAGCACAGCTCTCTGGAGGGAAGGGCAGCAGGCAGCCAGGGGCACAGAGAGCCCTGGGGGCTCAGCACAGGTGAGCTCTGGCGCTCACCTCTCGTCCAGCTCCTCCAGCCGGCTCTTCACTGTGTGCGCATTGTGCTCCCTGGTGATCTTCTGCAGCAGGTAGAAGGTCTGCTGGAACATGCGGAGCAGGTACTCCTCGAACTCGAGGGGCACGCAGTTCTTGGCCATCAGCTCGTTGATGCAGGCCATGGCCAGCACGCCCAGGCGGCCGCGCTCGGGCCCAGGGGGCACCGCGGGGCTGCTGCCGTTGAGGGCGCAGAGCTTGCGGCCCCGCGCGGCACAGCCGAACCGCGCGAAGTGGAAGATGGTGGTGAGCAGCGAGGGGGTGATGCTGCTGGACAGGGGGATCCAGCTGAAGAGGTGTGCCAGGCACTCCAGCGCCAGTGAGCACACCGACTCGCTCTCCGTGTCCAGGACGGGGATGGGCTGGCTCAGCAGCTTGGCTGTGCTGGGGCTCTGCAGCAGGCTGCTCAGGAGGTCACCTAGGACAGAAAGCAGGCAGCAGGGTCAGAGCCCAGGGCAGGGGCCTTCCAGAGTGCCAGCTGCCAGCCCCAGCCACAAAGCAAAGCCAGCAGAGCCTCTGGGGTTCAGCAAGCAAGGCATAGACACTGGGAGGAGATGGACCAGCCTGGAATGCTCTGGGAGGGGTGCAACAGGCTGCCCAGCAACAGGCTGTGGATGCCTCCTCCCTGGGGATGTTCAAGGCCAGGCTGGATGAGGCCTTGAGCAAACTGGGCTGGTGGGAGGTGTCCCTGCCCATGGCAGGGGGTTGGAGCTGGATGATCTTGAAGCTGCCTTCCGACCCAGCCCATTCCATGTCTCTGCCAATCCATGCATTCAGTGTCAGAGTTTCACCAGGGTCAGGTGTGCTCTGTGATGTACCTCCCAGTCACCAGTGAGGTGGGGGTTGGACTCTGCTCCCTAGTCTCAGGTGACAGAAGGAGAGGCTGTGGCCTGAAACAGTGCCTGGAGAGGGTAAGGTTGGAGAGGAGGAAAAGTTTCCTTTCTGCAAGAGTGGTCAGGGACTGGCACAGGCTGCCCAGGGAGATGGAGGAGTCCCCATCTCTGGAGGTGTTCCAGAACTATGTGGCCATGGCACTTGGGGTTTAGTGGCCATGGTGGGGTTGGTTGATGGTTGGACTGGGTGACCTTGGAGAGCTTTTCCAACCCAAACAATTCCATGGTTCACCTCTGCCTGCAAATCAAGACCAGCAGATGTGCAATGCCAGGACTGCCAATCACTGCTCCAGACCTGCCAGGCTTTAAGCCTGCAGGTTCTCCATGTCAGTCACCCCTTCAGTGCCCTCACTCCATCCCATGGATCATTCAACCATCAACTCACTGAACAGTGACCCAGGGGCACTTGGTTAACAAAGAACATAAACCAGAGCTCCTTGTCTGGAGAGCTTCCAAACCCCCACAGGCATTGTGCTCCTGGGCAAGATGCTGTGGGTGCCCTGCTTTGGCAGGGGATTGGGCTGGGTGAGCTCCAGAGGTCCCTTCCAGCCCCACCACGCTGGGATTCTTTCACAAAACACAGGGTGAGCAAGCAGTGGACAAGAGGGAAGCTCTCTGTGTTTCAGTGCCTTGAAGTGCAGAAGGAGCCCAAGCAGCTTCAGCGAAGACAGCAAAGCCTGAGCATGGCACAAACCTACAGAGAAAGCCTCAGCCACGAGAGTTTGTGTGGGCAGGACCCAGTGGAGTCACAGAATCATAAATCACTTTGGTTGGAAGAGACCTTTAAGATTGGGTCCAACCCTTACCCCAGCACTGCCAGGTCACAACTGAACCATGGCCCTCAGCACCACAGCTACACAGCTCTGACAGCCTTCTAGGCATGGGGCTCCAGCACTACCCTGGGCAGCCTGGGCCAGGCCTTGAAAAGCTTGTTGGAGAAGAAATTGTTCCTCATGTCCAACCTAAACTTCCCCTGTCCCTTGTCAGAAGAGCCCAACCCCCACCTGGCTCTGGCCTCCTTGCAGGGAGCTGTGGAGAGCAATGAGGTCTCCCTCAGCCTCCTCTTCTCCAGGCTGTACAACCCTGAAGTCAAACCAAGACTGCAGCTCTGCAGGATCTGCCAGTGAAGGTCTAACTGACAGCAGTGACCTGGACAATCGACTGTGGGAGAGGTTTGCTCTCCCTAAAGGGGAGAGGCAAGCTCCAGAGGAGGGCTGCAGCACACTGGCACATGGAGAAACAGGATCTGGAGTCACAAGGAGGACACACAGGTGGAGGAAAAGCTGCCTCAGCACAAGCACCCAGCAGCCCAGGGGCCTTCTCAAGCTGGCTTCCACTGGCTCCCAGCAAACCAGACACCTCATGGATTCTACCAGAGGTCACAAGCACCTCAGGATACACCAGGGTTGGTCTTTTCCAAGGTCCCTCTGGAACCTGCTGCTCAGGGGCAGTGCCCTGTCTTCAGGCAAGGTCTTGGCTGTGCCTGCATCAGTGATACAGGCAGAGCCTGAGGCACCCTCGAGTCTGCAGGGGACACCAAGCTGGGTGGTGTGGTTGGGAATTCTGAAGGATGGGAAGGCATCCAGAGGGACCTGGACAGGCTGCAGAGGTTGCTGAGGAGAACCTCAGAAGGTTCAACAAGGCCAAGTGCAAGGTCCTGCAACCCTTGGTATCAATCCAGGCTGGGGGTGATGAGACTGAGAGCAGCCCTGCAGAGAAGGCCTTGGGGGTGCTGGGGGGGGAGAAGCTGGCCAGGAGCCAGCAATGGGCACTGGCAGCACAGAAGGCCAAGGGCAGCCTGGGCTGCATCCAAAGCAGTGTGGCCAGAGCTGGAGAGAGAGGATCCTGCCCCTCTGCTCTGCTCTGCTCTGGGGAGACCTCACCTGCAGGGCTGTGTCCAGCACAAGAGAGACCTGGAGCTGATGGAGAGGGCCCAGAGGAGGCCCCAAAGATGCTCAGAGGCTGGAGAAGCTCTGCTGTGGGGACAGGCTGGGAGAGTTGGGGCTGTTCAGCCTGGAGAAGAGAAGGCTCCAGGGAGACCTCAGAGCTGCATTTCAATATCTGCAGAGGACCTCCAGGCAGGCTGGGGAGGGACTGTGCAGAAGGGGCTGTGGGATAGGAAGAGAGGCAATGGTTTGGAACTGGAGCAGGGCAGAGTTAGGTTGGACATCAGGAGGGAGTTCTGCACAGTGAGGGTGAACAGACACTGGGACAGGCTGCCCTGGGAGGTGGTGGAGGCCTCATTCCTGGAGACCTGCAAGGTCAGCCTTGCTGTGTCCCTGGGCTGCCTGCTTTAGTTGGAGATGTCCCTGCTGCCTCCAGGGGGTTGGACAAGCTGCACTTGAAGGGTCCCTTCCAATCCAATGCAGTCTGTCTGTGTCTCTGTGTGAAATGAAGCAGCATCTGCTGGTGTCCTCCCAGGCTGACCAAGGCATTGAAGCTGCTTTAGACAACTGCAGCACCATTCCTGGCCACTGAGGCCCCTGCTAGCTGACACCAGCCATGGAGGATCTCAATCTCCCTCAACATCACATCCAAGGCCTGAGGCTGCTGGACTGGGTGAAGCTGGCACTGCTGTCTCCAAGCAGCATGGGCACTCTGGGCACTCTGGGCAAGTGATACAAGTTTTACTCTCTCCTGTTAATATGCTCCACCCCCATACCCAAGGAGGTCTCTCTCCATTGAAGTTCATGGTTTACATAGAAACACTGAAGTGTCTTCACCTCGCAGACAGCCAAGCAGCACTTGGAACCTGGCAGCTTGAACACCAGAACCACCACAGCTCATCTGGGGCAGCTTCCTTGAGCTTCCTGCTGCAGCCTGGCCAGCAGGAAGTGATCTGAAGCTCCCAATTCACTGTTTGAGGACCCAGAGACAAGGGTGACAAAGGCACTGGACACACCTAGCTCATGGAACACTGCAGAGCACAAGCCCCTAGCAGTGTAAGCATGGAGAAGCAAACAGCAGGCCAGGAGTAGAGCACTGCAGGCTCCCAGCCCCACAGCCCTTCCTTGGCCTTCTTAAAAGCAGCCAGAGCCAAGAGCAGACAATGTTTTGACCTCACTGCATCAAGGCATCTCCTCTTGCTTCACTGCCCGAGAGCAAAGACACCACAAGCTGCCAGACATTGCTTGGGTGAGCTGAATGGGACAATGGCCCATGGCACACTGAGGCACAAGGGAAAGGGGCAGCCTTCAAAAGCAGTTATGCCAGGGGTGTCCTCAGCACCCATCCCCTGCTGAGCCTTAACAGGGCAAGTGAAATGTGTGCCAAGCACCAGGATACAGAAACAGCTTCTGTGTTCTGAAAGTAACTAAGCAGTATCTGCGTAAATCCCAGCAGGGTGGGGCTGGAAGGGAGCTCTGGAGCTCACCCAGTCCAAGCCCTGCTCCAGCAGGGCACCCACAGCACCTTGCCCAGGAGTACAATGCCCAGGGGGGGTTGGAAGCTCTCCACACAAGGACACTCCACAACCTCTCTGGCCAGCCTGCTCCAGCCCTCCAGCACCCTCACACCAAACAACTTTCTCCTCCTGCTCACATCCAACCTCCTGCCTGCCACTTTGTGCCCCTTGCCCCTTGTGCTGGCCCTGGGCACCACTGAGCAGAGTCTGGCCCCAGCCTCTTGCCCCCTACCCACAGCTCCTTTAGCTCTTGCTGAGCATTGCTCAGCTGCCCTCTGGGGCTGCTCTTCTGCAGGCTCTCAGCCCCAGGGCTCTCAGCCTTTGCTCCTCAGAGGGTGCAGGACACCAAGCTGTGTTGTCTGCTAGGGACTTGGAGCATCTGTGGGGCTTGGTGGCACAGTTCCAAGAATAGAGGGAATGCTCTGAGATCAGGGCGTTCTGGGGAGCCCAGCAATGGGCATCAAATGAGTTCAGATCAACCCACAGAGAAGCACCCAAGCTGTCACAGACACAACGCTCTAGACAGCTTTTGGGTTTCTTTTTTAAGCAAGGGCTTCTGTTTTGGTCCACTCTGGCTCTTGATGTGCCTACAGCTGAAGTTCCAGGAGGCCAAAGCCAAGGCACTGATGTCAGAGCATTTTGCAGTGACTCTTGAGAGAGCTTTTTGCCATCAGAGGACAGCAGGAAGCTGGCTGTGCACTTGTGAGGGAGGTGACATTTCCCCTGGGCCATCCCCTGCAGTGGGAACTGCTTCATCAGGTCAGTTTGTGTTGGTCTACTACAAGCTCTAGGACAGGGTCATTACAAGAAGTTAGGCAGCAGAGGAGGGAATCCCTGCTCCTGCAGGATCACATCCATGGAAATAGCATCTTGTGGCTTTCTGCATCCTTACCACTTTCTCCTGAGGTCGGGGATGGTGGTGGAGTGGCAGCAGTAACACTGTGTTTGTCCCAGATGGTCTCCAAGATACCTGGCCAAAGAGAGAGGGTTCAGAACAGCCTGCTGAAGGACAGCTGCATCTAACAGTTACCACTGGGGACTGCCAGAGAACTGCAGCACAACACAGCTTGAGGATTTGACAAGGCACAAGTTGCCCAGGGAGGTGGTTGAGGCCCCATCCCTGGACATGTTCAAGGTGAGGCTGGACAACGTCTGAGCAACCTGCTCTAGTGGAGGATGGCCTGCAGATGACCTTTGGAGGTCCCTTCCAAGCCAACCCATTCTATGATTGTCTTCTTTTAGGGAGCCCCAAGACATGACCAAGTGTTCACCCACACAGTCTTCGTCAAGAGAGGGAAACTTGCAGCTGCACAGCTGCTCTGCTGCTCAGCTTGGGGAGCTGTGCAGGGCTGAGGGGGTTGTGCAGGGCTGTGGGAGCTGTGCAGGGTGTGCAGAGCTGTGCAGGGTGTGCAGAGCTGTGGGAGCTGTGCAGGGCTGTGGGGGCTGGGCAGGGCAGGGCAGGGCTGTGCAGGATGTGCAGAGCTGTGCAGGGCTGTGGGGGCTGGGCAGGGCTGTGCAGGTCGTACCTGTGAGCAGCCCCAGCACTGTCTGCACCTGCTCCAGCAGCAGCTTGCGCAGTTCCTCCTTCCTGGCCACGCAGAGGTCCTCCCGTGGGCACGCCAGCTCCTCAGATGTGGTCTTCAGCATGACCAGCCCCAGAGGAGTGGTGACAGGAGACTGGATTAACTGAGAGGGAAACAGGAGTGCAAGGTGTGACAAGGCTCTGAGCTAGCAGCTGGCACAAGGGCTTCAAGGCTGAGCGAGGATCAGTTCCCACAGGCTGAAAGGCTGCATGGGGGAGAAAGAACCCAGCCTGGAGAAGGGAAGGCTGCAGGGAGACCTCAGAGCAGCCTTGCAGTACCTGAAGGGGCTCCAGGAGAGCTGGAGAGAGACACAGGTTGCCCAGGGAGGCTGTGGCTGCCTCCTCCCTGGAGGTGTTCAAGGCCAGGCTGGATGAGGCCTTGAGCAACCTGGGCTGGTGGGAGGTGTCCCTGAGCATGGCAGGGGGTTGGAGCTGGATGCCCCTGCTCATGGTACTGGGTGATCTCTAAGGTCCCTTCCAACCCAACCCATGCTGTGACTCTGCAGCCAGTCCATTTCCTGAGGCTTTCATCTGTGGTGTTGCAACAGCTCAGTGCCATGGGAATCCCTGGGTTGCAAGAGAGCTTTCACCCTGCCACTGCACCATCCCCTGCTCCAGCATGTTTACCACTGACAGCTTCCTCCTCCTGTTTACTGCCTTCTGCTGACATCATCACTTCTCAGAACTGCCTCAGCACCAGGGGTGTCAACACACAGCAGGGCTGCAGCCAGGCTCAGCTCAGTAGCCTGCACCATCAGCTGAGGAGCACATTAGGTTCCCAAACAAAGTGCTGGAGCCAGTGGCCATAGATTCACAGAATGGTTTAAGTTGGAAGGGACCTCAAAGGTCATCCAGTGCCAAGCCCCTGCCATGGGCTGGGACACCTCCCACCAGCACAGGCTGGATGAGGCCTCATCCAGCCTCCCTGGGCAACCTGTGCCAGTGTCTCCCCACCCTCACTCCAAAGAATTTCTTCCTCTCCACTCTCACTCTCCCCTCTCCCAGCTCAAAGCCATTGTCCCTTGTCCTGGCACTCCCAGCCCTTGTCCCAGGTCCCTCCCCAGCTCTCCTGGAGCCCCTTCAGGTACTGCAAGGCTGCTCTGAGGCCTCCCTGGAGCCTTCTCTTCTCCAGGCTGAACAGCCCCAACTCTCGCACCAGCCTGTCCCCATAGCAGAGGTTCTCCAGCCTCTGATCATCTTTGTGGCCACCTCTGGACCCTCTTCAGCAGGTCCAGGTCTCTCTTGTCTTGCAGACCCCAGAGCTGGACACATCACTGCACGTGAGGTCTCAGAAGAAAAAGTCTTGAGAGGACTCATCTGCAGCTCTGCAATCCAATCCTGCTGCTCCTTTGTTCCTAATTTTGATGTCTTGGAGTTCAGCTTCATTATTTCAAATCCACTTTCTCAGAGTATTTTGGTAGATGTCTGGGAATTAACTTATGGGAAGCTGAATTCACAGGGAGAGGCTGAAGGGAAAACAAAGTACCCAGAGTGGGCTCTGCAGTCATTTAAGATTCCAAACTGCCAGGAAAACAAGGAGAAGCTCAGGGATTGAGCTGGAGATGGAAGCAAGGAGAAGCTCAGGGATTGAGCTGGAGATGAAAGCAAGGAGAAGCTCAGGGACTGAGCTGGAGATGGAAGCAAGGAGAAGCTCAGGGACTGAGCTGGAGATGAAAGCAAGGAGAAGCTCAGGGATTGAGCTGGAGATGGAAGCAAGGAAAAGCTCAGGGATTGAGCTGGAGATGGAAGCAAGGAGAAGCTCAGGGACTGAGCTGGAGATAGAACCAGTAGGAGCTCAGGTATTGAACTGGATAATAGAAGCAGCTGAAGCGCAGATATGCAACTGGAGATGAGGTGAAATGATCTCTGGTGAAAAATCCCCACCAGCCCCACTCAGAAACATGAGTGTGAGAGCCACTCCCTGCTGCACCCCCAGTTTCAGTGCCTTTTGGGTAAACATCTCCTCACCCTGCATGCTCAACAGCTACTCCTAAACACCTCAAGTCCCAAGTGCAGCTGGTGCTTCCTTGTCCAAGCCTCCTGTGGCACCAGCAACCAATGGCACCTGCAGGAAGCCATGGGTGAACTGCACAAGGCAGAAGGGAAAGGGAGTGAAGAGGCAGCTTTACTTTGCATGGCAGTGTCACTTCTTTGTCAGGGAAGGTCACTAACCAAGAAAACAAACCAATGTGTTCCATGACTGAGAGCAGGCTTCCAGAGGCCTCTCACCTGCAGGATGTTGGTGAAGAAGTCGTGGTAGAACATGGGCCAGTCCTGGCGCCCGATGTCCACAATGACCTTGCAGAGCTTGTTCCTGATGAAGTAAGGCAGAGTTTTGTGGTGAGCCAGGAGCAGCTTGGGCAGGCAGCTGCGGATCTCAATCTTGTCTTGAGAGGGGACCCCAAGCCACATCTTATTGATCAGGTTCTGGAAAAGAAGAGACCTCCCAAATGAGCTCATTGGAGACACTTCACTGAAATTAAACAGCAAGAGAACACGGGGAGACAGGCTGGGAGAGTTGGGGCTGTTCAGCATGGGGAAGAGAAGGCTTCAGGGAGACCTCAGAGCAGCCTTCCAGGACCTGAAGGGGCTCCAGGAGAGCTGGGGAGGGACTTTAGACAAGGGCTGGGAGTGCCAGGACAAGGGACAATGGATTTGAGCTGGGAGAGGGGAGAGTGAGATTGGAGAGGAGGAAGAAATTCTGCTCTGCTCCTTGCCTGCCATTAGGCAACCTGAGAGAGGGCAATAAAAGCATCCTGCAGCAGGCTGCAAAGCAGGGCAGGCATCTGCAAGTGCCCCCAGCAGCAGCTTACCTCAAACACAGTCAGGCTGTACATCATCACATAGTCATTCCTGGTACTGGACAGGAAATAGAGGCAGAATCTCCAGGCTCCAATCTGCTGGGCAAAGTTATTTAAAAGCTCCTCTAAAAAAAAAATCAAAATAACATAAAATAAGTAATAATAAAGCAAGAAAAAAACAGAGATTAAAAATCTTCAGCTGTAAACAAATGCAGCCTGAGGTGCACTGATAGCACAGGGACACAGAGCATGGAGAAATCCCAGGGTCAGGGAATGACTCAGGCTGGAGGAGGGAAACAAAAGAACCAAGCTCACACTCCAAAGGAATAAATACAATTTAATCATGGACTGGGGTGAAAACAACCCCAGTGTGTGCAGCACAGCTGGGACACCACTGCTGCACTGGAATGGTGGCTGAGTATTAAACCACAGCAGAGTGCCAGCAGGGTGGGGTCAGAAGGGAGCTCTGGAGCTCACCCAGCCCAAGCCCTGCTCCAGCAGGGCACCCACAGCACAATGTCCAGGGGGGTTGGAAGCTCTCCACACAAGGACACTCCACAACCTCTCTGGCCAGCCTGCTCCAGCCCTCCAGCACCCTCACACCAAACAACTTTCTCCTCCTGCTCACATCCAACCTCCTGCCTGACACTTTGTGCCCCTTGCCCCTGGGCTGGCCCTGGGCACCACTGAGCAGAGTCTGGCCCCAGCTTCTTGCACCCCTGCCTTAGCTCTTGCTGAGCATTGCTCAGCTTCCCTCTGGGGCTGCTCTTCTGCAGGCTCTCAGCCCCAGGGCTCTCAGCCTTTGCTCCTCACAGAGCTGCTCCAGGCCCCTCAGCAGCTCTGCAGCCTCCCCTGGACTCTCTCCAGCAGCTCCCTGTCTCTTCTGAACCTGGGAGCCCAGAACTGGACCCAGGACTCCAGATGTGGCCTCCCTAGGACAGAGTAGAGGGGCAGGAAAACCTCCCTTGCCCTGCTGGCCACATTCTTCTTCATGCCCATTGGCCTTCTTGGCCATCAGGGCACATTGCTGGCTCACGGGGAACTTCTTGTCCCTCAGCACTCCCAGGTCCTTCTCCATGGAGCTACTTCCCAGCAGGTCCCCCCTCACCTGTCCTGCTGCAGGAGATTGTTCCTGCCCAGGTGCAGGACTCTACACTTGCCCTCCTTGAACCTCATGAGGTTCTCCTGCAGCCAAGTCAGCAGCCTGGGCAGGTCTGGCTGAATGTCAGCACAGGCTGACAGTGTCAGCCACAAAGCTCTTGTGATGAGCTTTATCATTTCACCTTCAAAAGCCAAATGCTGGGCCAGCAGGCCAGTGGGAAGTGCAGGAGCACTACACATCACACTCTGCATCCTGCAGTGCTCATGATCCTGTGCAATGGCTCCAGGAGTCATTGTGCTGTAGGACAGAACATCAGAAACCTCTCCAGGTCCTCTGGTACAGGCTTTGGTCAGCTCACTTAAAGTGCCTATGGAAAAACATGGGGCACAGGGAACATCTGCCAGGGGCTGCTTTAAATGCTGATCAAATTTCAGCTCTCATCCATTAGATGCTTTCCTGCAAAGTGAGCAGAAACCCAGGAGATACTGAAGAGGCTTTTGCCCTTTCTACAACAGGAGATGGCCACAGCAGGACTCTAAAATAAGCCAGGCTGGTGCTGCTGCCTTGTTTGACTGCTAGGAGAGCTCTCTCATGCTGACCATACTTCTGCCACTGAAGTTCGAGAGACCAGAGGCCTGAGAATGAAAGCAAAGTGCCTCTGTGCAGCCAGCAGCCATGGAGGCAGGGACCACAGCAAGGCTCAGCCTGGAAGGGACCTCAGAGCTCATCCACCCCAATGCCTCATGGGCAGGGACACCTCTCAACTAGACTCAGCTGCTCAAGACCTCATCCAGCCTGGCCCTGAACACCCCAGGAGGAGGCAGCCGTGCCTGGACTCACCTATCTCCCGCTTGCGCTCGTTGGTGGTGCAGTTGTGGAAGAACTCTGTCATCAGGCTCTCCAGAGCCCGCAGCGAGGCCTCCTCAGATGCCTGGGAAGAAGTGAGAGGACACAGTTAAAGCCACCTGCCCCCTGCCACTCTGACTGCCCTCCTCGACAGCTTCCTCCTCATTCACGCCACGGATGCAGCCCAAAGCCACCAGGAGCACAGAGTCCAAAGCAGAGGGCAACATAATCTGGACACGAAACTGCTCACTGGTGTTAAGCAGCAGCAGGATTTGTCCACCTCAGGTGGCCATGAAGGGTCATTTGCTCAGCTGCATTCACAACAACAACACAAGAAGCTTCCTCAATTCTTGGTGGCATTTCATCTTTCGAAGTCAACTGACCCTTGTCAAATGATTGTCACACAGGCAGCCAGCTCAGGGGAGATGCTTTCAGGTGTTTGGAGGTAACAAAGGTCAGCATGAGGAGCATGAACTTTGAGAGCAGCCCTGATCCTTGGTGCCAGCTGCGATACCAGAAAGTGCTCAGGAAGTAGCAGCTTGGGAGATAGAGCAACTTGCAGTCAGTGATTTAGGAATAAATCAGCTTGAAGGGGCTCCAGGAGATCTGGGGAGGGACTTTGGACAAGGGCTGGGGGTGCCAGGATGGCTTTGAGCTGGGAGAGGACAGATTGAGAGTGGAGAGGAGGAAGAAATTCTTTGCAGTGAGGGTGGGGAGAGACTGGAACAGGTTGCCCAGGGAGGCTGTGGATGTCCCCTCCCTGGAAGTGTTGAAGGCTGGAGGAGGCCTTGAGCAGCCTGGGCTGGTGGAAGGTGTCCCTGACCATGGCAGGGGGTTGCCACTGGGTGACCTTTGAGGTCCCTTCCAACCTCAACCAATCCATGAATAAAACAACATCTCTCCACTTTCAAATCCACAAGTTGTGTGAACTTCAACTTTTCTTACTGGAAAGCAGCAGCTCTGGCCCAGAGCTTATACAAATGATGGCTCCAATTGCAGCCCCCAGCCACTCGTGGTCACTGCAGCTGTGGGACCCTCAAGGGGTGTCGATGGTCTTCCAGAAACAGCTCCACACTGAGCTCAGCCTCTCCAACTGCCCTGAACTTCCCTTTAGGTCTCAGCCTGCCAGTGGCAAGCCGTAGAACACACTGCTCCAGCACCCAGCACCCAGCACCCACACTGCTCCAGCACCCAGCACCCACACTGCTCCAGCACCCAGCACCCAGCAGCCACACTGCTCCAGCACCCAGCACCCACACTGCTCCAGCACCCAGCACCCACACTGCTCCAGCACCCAGCACCCAGCAGCCACACTGCTCCAGCACCCAGCAGCCACACTGCTCCAGCACCCAGCACCCAGCAGCCACACTGCTCCAGCACCCAGCACCCAGCAGCCACACTGCTCCAGCACCCAGCACCCACACTGCTCCAGCACCCAGCACCCACACTGCTCCAGCACTCAGCACCCACACTGCTCCAGCACCCAGCAGCCACACTGCTCCAGCACCCAGCAGCCACACTGCTCCAGCACTCAGCACCCAGCAGCCACACTGCTCCAGCACTCAGCACCCAGCAGCCACACTGCTCCAGCACCCAGCACTCAGCAGCCACACTGCTCCAGCACCCAGCACCCAGCAGCCACACTGCTCCAGCACCCAGCACCCATACTGCTCCAGCACCAAGCGCCCAGCACCTACACTGCTCCAGCACCCAGCACCCACACTGCTCCAGCACTCAGCACCTACACTGCTCCAGCACCTAGCACCTAGCACCTAGCACCCAGCACCCATACTGCTCCAGCACCTAGCACCCAGCACCCACACTGCTCCAGCACCCAGCACCTACACTGCTCCAGCACCCACACTGCTCCAGCACCTAGCACCCAGCAGCCACACTGCTCCAGCACCTAGCACCCACACTGCTCCAGCACCTAGCACCTAGCACCCACACTGCTCCAGCACCTAGCACCCAGCACCCACACTGCTCCAGCACCCACACTGCTCCAGCACCCAGCACCCACACTGCTCCAGCACTCAGCACCCAGCAGCCACACTGCTCCAGCACCCAGCAGCCACACTGCTCCAGCACCTAGCACCCAGCACCCACACTGCTCCAGCACCAAGCACCCAGCACCCACACTGCTCCAGCACACAGCACAGTGTGCCCACAGTGCATGCCCAGCACCCAGCATGCATATGGCATGTGCCCATAGAGTGCCCACAGCACACAGTGCCCACAGCACACACTGCTCCAGCACACACTGTTCTGCCTCAAAAACAGGTCCAGGGAATCAGACTCCACAACTGCCAGGCTTCTGCAGCCAGCTCTTGTGTCCCTAGCAGAAGAAGGACTCAGAGCTGTGGAGTGAGGCCAGAGGAGGCCACAAAGATGCTGCAAGGGCTGGAGCAGCTCTGCTGTGAGCACAGGCTGAGGGAGCTGGGGGTGTGCAGCCTGCAGAGGAGAAGGCTCCAGGGGCACCTCAGAGCTGCCTGCCAGGACCTGAAGGGATCCTGCAGGAAGGCTGCAGAGAGACTTTTGCTGAGGGAGTCTGGAGCCAGGCCAAGGGGGAATGGTTTGGAGCTGAGGCAGAGCAGGGTTAGAGTGGAGCTGAGGAAGAAGTTCTTGAGTGTGAGGATGGTGAAAGTCTGGCACAGGCTGCCCAGGGGTCTGCCTCCTGCCTGGGGTGTTCAGGGCCAGGCTGGATGAGGCTTTGAGCAACCTGGGCTGGTGGGAGGTGTCCCTGGGCATGGCGGTTGGAGGAGATGAGCTCTGAGGTCTCTTCCAAGCTGAGCCATCCTGTGACACATCCCTCTGAGATTTCTAGGTCAGCACAGGGATGTCCTCCTGGGACACAGCAATCCCTGGCTGGCAGGGCACCAGCATTCACACTCACCTGCTTCCCTGCATCACCAACCTCTTCACCTACCCAAGCTGTGACTGAGGACATCATCTCTGGCTGGAGGACTTCCCCCTTGTCCTGTTGCTGGACAGTCCTATGAAAAGTCCCTCTCCAGCCTTCCTGTAGCTCTCTTCAGCTGGGAGGCAGCTGATGGTCACAGCTGATTGTCCCCAAGCTAACTGCTATGGTGTTAGTTGGGTCAGGTGTGCCCTAAGCCTGCTGCACCTTGACTTACCTCCTGATTAAGTGTGACCTGACCTGGATCTGAGCGGGAGAGAGCCCCTGCCAGCCTACAGCCCCAGATCTGCCTCCCTGAGTTTGCCCAAGGTGGTTCATGAACAGTTATCAAAGCAGAGGTGTGGAGCTGCTTACTCACAGCTTCTATCTCTGAACTCCAACCTCCACCAGCAGCCTCAGACACTCAGAACCACCACAGGCTCAGGACTCTGGGTACAGCTTCCTATTGTGATGGCAATGAGGAGCTTTGCTACCAAGAACTGTCCTGGTGACACCATCCCTGCAATACTGTCTCCAGTTTGGGGCTCCTCAACTCAAGAGAGACAGGGAGCTGCTGGAGAGTCCAACAGAGGCTATGAGGATGATGAAGGGACTGGAACACCTCTGCTGTGAAGAAAGGCTGAAAGCCCTGGGGCTGTTTAGTCTGTAGGAGAAGGCTGAGAGGGAATCTGATCAATGTCTAGAAATACCTGAGGGGCCAGGCTCTTGTCAGTGGTGCCCAGGGACAGGCCAAGGGGCAAAGGGCACAATCTGGAACCCAGGAGGTTCTACCTGAACAGGAGGAGAAACTTGTTTGATGTGAGGGTGCTGGAGGCCTGGAGCAGGCTGCCCAGAGAGGCTGTGGAGTCTCCTTGTGTGGAGACTTCCAATCCCCACCTGGATGTGTTTTTGTGTGGTGGTGACCCTGCTCTGGCAGGGGTGGTTGGATCCAGTCCTAGAGGTCCCTTCCAACCCCCAACATTCTATGCTTCTATGGTTCAAAGACATTCTCCATCCACCAAAGCCCCAAGAGAAGGACCTACAAAGCCTGGAGGCACCAGCTGCTTCCAGGGATGTCCCTCCCTGACCTTTTAAGAAGTAGGAGCCATTGACTTTCTGTTGGTTAAGGAAGACTTAGCTGCAACTGCAGTTCACTGCACCTACACAAGGCTCTGGAGAAGCAAAAGCTTTGTACCTTGCTGCCTAAACCAGGACTCACTAAGTTCACTTCATCCTGCAGCCTGTGACTAAAGCTTCTGGGTAGGATGAGTGACTCACCCAGCCCTGCTGAACAGCAGGAGTGACTTTTGGGTGGCAATCCAGACCCTGCACACCTGCTTCAGTGAAGCTACCACACTGACTTTACTCTGCAGAGTGCCTGCTCAGTCTGGAGGACATGGAAGGGCTTCAGAGCTCACTTGCCAGCTTTACATTTTGTTTTACATAGTGCCAGCAGGGTGGGGTGGGAAGGGAGCTCTGGAGCTCACCCAGCCCAAGCCCTGCTCCAGCAGGGCACCCACAGCACAATGCCCAGGGGGGTTGGAAGCTCTCCACACAAGGACACTCCACAACCTCTCTGGCCAGCCTGCTCCAGCCCTCCGGCACCCTCTCTTGAACTGGGCGCCCAACACTGGAGCCAGTACTGCAGCTGTGGTCTCCCTAGGGCAGAGGAGAAGTGATATTCTCTCTCAGAGACTTTTCTCCAGTGCCTGCTGACTTGACCTCAGTTGCTGCTGGGGGCAGGGATCACACAAACAATGCTCTCAGCAGGGCTGCTGAGGACTGCTGGAAGAAGGCCCTGACTGTGGGCTTGCTCCTACAGTATTTGGAGCTGGGTTTCAATCCCAGACAAGTTTAAAGTAATCCCTCCACAAAGCTTTTTACGGTAAGGTGTTGGCTGCAGCTGCAAGGTCACCAAGGGAACTCCACCTGTCCTCCAGGGAGCACTGCAACACCTTCTGACCTGATTCCAGACCATGGAAGCTGAACCCTAAAAGCCACCTCCTTCAGTGGCAGGGAGGAGAAACACTGGGAAGGGGCCACAAAGATGATCAGAGAGCTGGAACACATCTGCTAGAGGACAGACTGAGGGAGCTGGGGGTGGTCAGCCATTAGAGCTCCAGGGAGACCTTAGAGCAACCTTCCAATACCTGGAGGGGCTACAGGAAGGCTGCAGAGGGACTGTTCCCAAAGGGCTGCAGGGACAGCACCAAACTAGAGCAGAGCAGATTGAGATTGGATGTGAGGAACAAGTTCTGCACCAGGAGGCTGCTGGAACACTGCAACAGGTTGCCCAGGGAGGTGGTTGAGGCTCCATGCCTGGAGATATTCAAGGTGAGGCTCAACAGGGCTCTGGGCAACCTGATCTAGGGGAGAATGTCCCTGCTGAGTGCAGGGGTTGGACTGGATGAGCTTTGGAGGTCCCTTCCAACCCAGACCATTCTGTGATTCTAATGCTGAACCCCATCCCCTTCTGCTCTTCAGTGCAGACCAGGGGATCTCTGTTCAGGAGCTGTTATTCACCACCCCTCTGCACCCCAGTATGTTTTGAATTCAGACTCCTACTCTTGTTCCAGCCCTCCTTCAGTACCTGCACTGCGAGACACATTCCACACTGCATCTACCACCTACCAGCCCCCAGCTCCCTCCACCAGAGCTTGAGAGCAAATGGAGAGCCAGCACAGCCCTGGCTTCCAAAGCCTGCTTCTACATCCCCTTCCTGCCCACCCACCTCCCACCATCACCACTGCAAGACACAGCCCAGCACCATTCCACCTTCCCCTAGCTACTGAGGTTTAGATCTTAACACATTCTACCCAGAACAGCTCCATCAACCAGGGGCACCCACAGCAGCTTGCCCAGGAGTACAATGCCCAGGGGGGGTTGGAAGCTCTCCACACAAGGACACTCCACAACCTCTCTGGCCAGCCTGCTCCAGCCCTCCAGCACCCTCACACCAAACAACTTTCTCCTCCTGCTCACATCCAACCTCCTGCCTGCCACTTTGTGCCCCTTGCCCCTTGTGCTGGCCCTGGGCACCACTGAGCAGAGTCTGGCCCCAGCCTCTTGCCCCCTACCCACAGCTCCTTTAGCTCTTGCTGAGCATTGCTCAGCTGCCCTCTGGGGCTGCTCTTCTGCAGGCTCTCAGCCCCAGGGCTCTCAGCTTTTGCTGCTCACAGAGCTGCTCCAGGCCCCTCAGCAGCTTTGCAGCCTCCTCTGGACTCTCTCCAGCAGTTCTCTGTCTCTCCTGACCTGGGGAGCCCAGAACTGTGCCCTGGATTCCAGATTTGACCTCCCTGGGGCATAATTAATTAACCCCCCCTCAGCCCTGCTGCTCCAGGTGCTCCTGAGCACCTCTCTCCTCCTTCAGAGCCCTTCTTGCTCTGCACACCATCACTTGGTTCTCCACTCCTGTTACAAGCCATGGAAGAAGGGCTTGTTTTGCGCTGACTCTGTCCCTGCCTGCTTCCTAGAGCTCCAAACCCCACCCAGGCCATGCAGAAGCTGCCCTGCTTCCAGATCTTTGTTACTGCTGTGAGAATTAAGGCAGCTCAGTCATGGCACAAACCTAAAGTGTAAGCTGAGGCAACCCTCTACCCATTGAACAATTCCCAAGGTGTCTTCCAAAGCCTCTCCCTACCTGAGCCCCACCACAACATGACAATGTGGTGGTAAGGCCATGACACATGGCCCAGTGCAAATCCAGACAGGCCTCAAGATGTCTAGACAGGTCCTTTCTCTCCCCTCCTTCCTGCCACAACAACAGGGCAAGGGGGGAAAAGGAACAAAGGGGCCAGGCCCTTGCCTGTCTGGTAAACAAGATGCCAGCTGGGGTCAGAGCATGAAAGCTGCCCCAGATACGAGGTCCTGGCCTCTGCCTTTGATGGTCATAGGCTGGCAGAAGGCTTCCCATTGGGCAGCTCCATGTTAGCTTCAGTGCCCATGGGCCCAAGGGACCTCTGGCATTTTGTACATATGCAAGTGGCTGGAGAGCCTGGGGACCATCTCCCAAATTCCTACTCTAATCCTTGTGAGTAATCCCTGGCCTGCCCATATCTCCCTAAGGGTTCTTGGTTGGCCTTTGGTTTATAAGTGAGTGAAGCTATTTGTGTCATAGCTTTTACAGTCTCTGAACTCTCTAAATTGTGTCCAAATTGCCATAAGCATCCTGGAAGAGTTCAGGACTGAATAGAACCTGTAAAGAATTTGATCAGTTTTTGTACAGAGTTTTGGGGTGGGGTTTTTGGGAAAAAAAAAAAAAAATATTTTATAATTCCCACCTCGTGAATTTAACCCAAAACTAATACAGACAATGAACATGGAAATCAGCATTCACACTCTCAGGACTCTGGGGTGTCTCTCCTGCTGCTCTCCCTGCTTTGGATGCAGCCCAGCACACAGCTGGCTCTGGGTTGCCAGTGACCGTTGCTGGCTCCTGGGGAGTTTGTCACCAACTGACACTCCCAAGGCCTTCTCCTCAAGGCTATTCTGGAGCCACTCTTCACCCAGCCTGGATTTGTGCTTGCCCAACCCCCTGCACTCAGCAGGGACAGCTCCAACCAGAGCAGGCTGCCCAGGGACACAGCAAGGCTGACCTTGAATGTCTCCAGGGATGAGGCTTCCACCACCTCCCAGGGCAGCCTGTCCCAGTGTCTGTCCACCCTCACTGTGCAGAACTCCCTCCTGATGTCCAACCTAACTCTGCCCTGCTCCAGTTCCAAACCATTGCCTCTCCTCCTGTCCCCACAGCCCCTTCTGAACAGTCCCTCCCCAGCCTGCCTGGAGGTCCTCAGTGGGTTTCTCAGTGCTGCATGTCCATGCTCTGTGCTTGCTGTGTAAAGTCTCAGCAAAGCCCACGTCAAGGTCAGGCTTAAGGCATTAAGAGCAACCTGCTCTAGTTGGGGGTGTCCCTGCTTACTGCAGAAGGGCTGGACTGGATGAGGTCCCCTCCAACCCTGTGCATTCTGTGTGAAGTGGCTGCTGGCCTGGGTGATGGCCATCAGGAGCGACCGGTTGAGAATGAACCAGGCAGGCACGTGAGCCTGCTAGCCAAAGCTCAGCCTCTGGAGCCGGAGCCTGGCTGGATGAGCCTGCTTGGACAAGGTGACAAAAGAAACAGGACCCTTTAGGGATCCCAGAGGTGCTGGGCATTGTGTAGCTGGCAGTGCTTACAGGTAAGCTGATCTCTTCATCCTGCTGCAGAGAGCAGATCAGCACTGCTGGCTCTCCCCAGCCTCTTCCACGCAGGGCTGTTCAGCCTGTGGCCATTTTTAGTCCTTGGCTGAGGTTTAAAGAAAAATCCATTGATTCCTGAAATGTAGTTTGTGGGTTTCTGAAGTCATTTGGACAGGCAGAAGGCCTGGAGCAGCTCTGGTGCTGGATGTTGGCTTCATCACTGCAGGGAGATGGGGAGCAGCACAGTGCCTTTGTTCCTCTGCCCACTGCCCTGAGGTGGAACAATTCAGGACTTCCAGAGGAGGTTTTTTGGGTTTGAATGGTGGTGTAGCAGAAATGAGGTTGCAAAATGTACATCTCATTAGTGAGCTGTCAGAGCTGTGGCCCTCTGCATGAAGCAGGAGAGGGTTTGGCTGTCTCCTGCAGCCAGCAGATGCCTTGCAATGGCAGCAGGAGCCTGAGCTGCTCTCAAGGCACAGGCTGAAGCCTGCTCTCAGCTCATTAGACCACAGCAACTGCAACCAGGAAATGGAGAACAAAGCCTGAGCCCTGCTGCCAGCATCAGCAGCCTGCTGCTGGGGAGCACATCTGTTGGCAGGTCTGCTGAAGACCTCTGTGGGTTACAATGCTTAAGGAGATGCAGGAAGAGGTGTGAAAGCCTGGAACAGCTTTCCATCACTGAAGGGAGCAGCAGTGCCATGGAGCTGCAGGGTTCTGCCTCTTGGAAGCAGGCAGCACCCTTTGGAGAAGATGTCTTGGGTCAGACAATTTTTGGTTTTGAAGCACTTCACAATTCTGCTTTTGTTGCTAAAAATAATCCTGCACCTCAGCATCAGCTTCACTGCACTGAGGAAGCCAGGGCTGGCACGGGCTGCACGGCAAGGGCTTGTGAGGAGAGCATGAGAGGCAATGGATGGAAGCTTGAGGAGGGCAGAATGAGACTAGAAATGAGGAAGAAATTCTTTGCAGTGAGGGTGGGGAGACTCTGGCACAGGCTGCCCAGGGAGGCTGTGGATGCTTCCTCCCTAGAGGCATTCAAGGCCAGGCTGGATGAGGTCTAGAGCAACCTGGGTGGGTGGGAGGCGTCCCTGCCCAGGGCAAGGGGTTGGCACTGGGTGATTTCTAGGCTCCCTTCCAACCCAACCCATTCTGTGAACCTATGAATCCAAAGCAGGCTGCTTGAGATGGAGGCTCTGCATCTCACAGCTGCACATCCCCACAGCACAGGCATCCCTGGTGGGCACTGGAGTCACTCTGGGGACTTTAGTCAAGCTACAGGCATCAGCCTTTCCTCAGTGGACACCTGGTTCAGACACCTCAGCTGCTTCCCTCACTGTGGCTGGGCTGTTATCATCCAAAACAAGTTACAGAATGGCTCTCAGATGGACACTGCACAGGGTGGGTTATCTGCCATGGGTGCTCAGCCAGGCCCAAGCCACCTTTTGGATGCTAAGATACCACAAGGTGACTGGATCTTGCCCAAAGCACTTCAGCTCTTCTAGAAGCTCACATCTCTGAAGGGCTTTGCAGTCTCAGTGTTTGGGTCTATCCTTCAACCAGCACCCTCAAGGCTCTTTCTTCAGGGCTACTCTCAACCCACTCTGCACCCAGCCTGGATTTGTGCCTGGGGTTGGTCCAACCCAGCTGCAGGACCTTGCCCTGTGACTTGTTTGACCTCCTGCAGCTGGCACTGGCTCACTTCTCAAGCCTTTCAAGATCCTTCTGGATGACATCACACAGCCTGGTGCCATCAGCTAACCTGCTGAGGGTGCACTCAGTGCCACTGCCCACGACACCGACAAAGATGCCTAAGTGACAGGGGTCCTGAGCTGGCAGCTTGCACATCAGCCCTGTGCCCTCCAAGATGCACCACCACATTTCTAAGTCCACTTCTCAGACACTTCACAGCCTGCAAGCAAGGCCTCATGTCTCTGAGCCTACAGCCAGCTCCTGCTCACAGCCAGACACAGCCTGAACTGCAGCTGTCTGCAGTCCCAGCTGCAGGAGGCTCTCCAAGCCTGCACATCTGCAGAGCTGCGAAGAGGAAGCTCTGGGACAAGAAAAAGAAGAAAGTGAATCAAAAAGAACAGAACCATTCAGAATATCTCACAGCTCCAGCAAGGCAAAGCCCTGCTGAGATGAACTCTGCTCACCTGCCAGATCATTCTCCACAGCCACCCCTGCCTGGCAGGGTTACAGAACATGGAACACAGCAGGTTGGAAGGGACCCTCCAAGGTCATCTTGTCCAATCCCCTGCCATGGGCAGGGACATCTCCAACTAGAGCAGGCAGCCCAGAGCCCATCAAGTTTGATCTTGAATGTCTCCAGGGATGGGACCTCAACCACCTCCCTGGGCAACCTGTGCCAGTGCCTCCCCACCCTCATTCCAAAGAATTTCTTCCTCCTCTCCACTCTCACTCTCCCCTCTCCCAGCTCCAAGCCATTGTTACTCATCCTGGCACTCCCAGCCCTTGTTCAAAGTCCCTCCCCAGCTCTCCCGGAGCCCCTTCAGGTACTGGAAGGCTACTCTGAGGTCTCCCTGCAGCCTTCTCTTCTCCAGGCTGAACAGCCCCAACTCTCCCAGCCTGTCCCCATAGCAGAGGTTCTCCAGCCTCTGATCATCTTTGTGGCCTCCCTCTGGACCCTTTCCAGCAGCTCCAGGTCCTTCCTGTGTTGAGGCCCCAGAGCTGAACACAGCCCTGCAGGTAAGGTCTGAGCAGAGCAGAGGGGCAGGATCCCCTCTCCCCATCTGCTGGCCACCCTTCCTTGGGCAAAAACTCTCAGCACAGGACTACCAAAGTGACATCACTGAAGGCTTCCACTTGGGAAGGATCAGATCTTACCCAATGAGGTGCAAGTACAGCAGACAAAAATAGGATCTTTTATGAGGCCCTCACCCCCTGCCAAAGGGAAGCAAAAGGCTGCTGCAAGTTTAATTCTTGGCAAAAGCAGCAAAATCTGTGTTGGGCATTTCAGAGTGTGCCATGAAACTGTGATGGATGACACCATGGGACCCAGACCCCAGGTGGCCCTGGGCAGCCTGCTCTAGTTAGAGGTGTCCCTACTGAGTGCAGGGGTTTGGTCAAGATGACCTTGGAGGGCCCCCTATGACCCAATGCAATCTGTGAATAACCCAGCAAGGCTCTTTGCAGCAGACCCAGAGGGAACATCTTAATCCACTGGGAGAACAAGCTGCTGGGATCTGACTGCTTCAGCACTCTGGGGGATTGCACACAGCTCCTGGCTTCCACCCTGCATCTCCTGCAGCTCTGGGGCAAACATTGCTCCAGCCTATTGGGAAGGGCCAGGGAGCAGGGCCAGAGGAGGCCACAGCAGTGCTGGCAGGGTGGAAGCCCTCTGCTGGGAGGCCAGGCTGGGAGAGTTGGGGTTGTTCAGCCTGGAGAGGAGAAGGCTCCAGGGAGACCTTCTGGTGGCCTTGCAGTGCTTCAAGAGGCCAGGAGAAAGCTGGGGACAGAGTTTTTCTCAGGGCCTGTTGGGACAGGCCAAGGGGGGATGGTTGGAAGTGAAAGAGGGAGATTGAGAGTGGAGAGAAGGGAGAAATGTTTGGCAGTGAGGGTGGGGAGAGCCTGGCCCAGGCTGCCCCAAGAATCACAGGACACATCTGGTTGGAAGAGAGCTCCAAGCTCATCCAGTTCAATCCTCAACCCAGCACTTACCAAACCATGTCCCTAAGGGCCATACTCCATTTAAACACCTTCAGGGATGGTGACTCCAGCACTGCCCTGGGCAGCCTGTTCCAAGGTCTGAGAACCCTTCCAGTGCAGAAATATTTCCTGAGATCCAGCCTGAACCTCCCCTGGTGCAACTTGGAACCATTTCCTCTGCTCCTGTCTCTTTATACCAAGGAGAAGAGGCTGTCCCCTCCTCACTGCAGCCTCCCTTCAGCAGCTGTAGAGAGGAATGAGGTTGCAGTTTAGGTTGTCTGGGGCTCTGAGCACCCAGCCCTGGTTGCAGCTGTCCCTGCTGACTGCAAGGGGTTGGACTGGATGAGCTTGAAACATCCCCTCCACCCCATGCAGTCCATGATTCCATCCTTCCCAGGACCAGGGGTGTCCCATAGGCCAACACACCCCTGGACTTTGGTCACTACCTGGTTTGCTTCATCAGGCACCAGCAGGAAACAAAAGAAAGCAGTTAGAACCTTGCTGCAGAGCTGCCTTCTGCTCCTTCACCTTTGTCCCATCAGACTATTGCTCCTGCTCCTGGGTGCTGGTGGGAGCAGAGGAGTGGCTGCTGCAGCCCTGATGCAGGTGGGAGCAGGAGCAGCTGAGCAGCTCCCTCTCACTTGTGCAGCAGGCAGGAGAGCTCAGGGATCACAGCTGGCTTTGTTCACCTTCACATTTGCAATCACAGAATCCTTTCTCTTTGGAAAGACCTCTGAGGTCATCCAGTCCAAGCCTTACCCCAGCACTGCCAGGGCACCACTGAGCCATGGCCCTCAGCACCACAGCTACACAGCTCTGGAACCCCTCCAGGCATGGGGACTGCAGCACTGCCCTGGGCAGCCTGGGCCAGGCCTGGACAACCCTCAAGGGGAAGAAATTGTTCCTCATGGCCAACCTGAACCACCCCTGGGGCAACTCAAGGCCATTTTCTCTTATCCTATCAGTTGTTATTTGCAAACACTCAGCCAAGGACTTGTAGAAAGTTCAAATCTTCTCTCCTTAAGCAAAAGAATTGGGCAATGGTGAGGGGGGAATGTCACAAACCTAACCACTACAGAGCAGCTCTCTCCACTGCACCCTTCCAGACCTTGACTCTGAACACACTGTGCTTCAACAGCAGCTGCTGCTGCAGAAAACAACCAGGGAGACAAATTTTAGTGCAAGAAAAAACAGCCTGGATGCCAAAGTACAGCACCAGTGGGGCTGCAGCACAGAACCTGTGCTGGTGTTGCTCACCCTCAGAATGCATTGAGTTGGAAGGGACCCTCCAAGGGCATCCTGTCCAACCCCCTGCAGGCAGCAGGGACAGATCCAACCAGATCAGGCTGCCCAGGGACACAGCAAGGCTGACCTTGAATGGCTCCAGGGATGGAGCCTCCACCACCTCCCAGGGCAGCCTGTCCCAGTGTCTGTCCACCCTCACTGTGCAGAACTCCCTCCTGATGTCCAACCTAACTCTGCCCTGCTCCAGTTCCAAACCATTGCCTCTCTTCCTATCCCACAGCCCCTTCTGCACAGTCCCTCCCCAGCCTGCCTGGAGGTCCTCTGCAGATATTGAAATGCAGCTCTGAGGTCTCCCTGGAGCCTTCTCTTCTCCAGGCTGAACAGCCCCAACTCTCCCAGCCTGTCCCCACAGCAGAGCTTCTCCAGCCTCTGAGCATTTTTGGGGCATCCTCTGGGCCCTCTCCATCAGCTCCATCTCCTTCTTGTGCTTGGTCCCATATCTGGCCCCAGCCCTGCAGGTGAGGTCTGAGCAGAGCAGAGGGCAGGATCCTCTCTCTCCAGCTCTGGCCACACTGCTTTGGATGCAGCCCAGGCTGCCCTTGGCCTTCTGTGCTGCCAGTGCCCATTGCTGGCTCCTGGCCAGCTTCTCCCCCCCCAGCACCCCCAAGGCCTTCTCTGCAGGGCTGCTCTCAGTCTCATCACCCCCAGCCTGGATTGATACCAAGGGTTGCAGGACCTTGCACTTGGCCTTGTTGAACCTTCTGAGGTTCTCCTCAGCAACCTCTGCAGCCTGTCCAGGTCCCTCTGGATGCCTTCCCATCCTTCAGCCTTCCCAACCACACCACCCAGCTTGGTGTCCCCTGCAGACTCGAGGGTGCCTCAGGCTCTGTCTATGGCACTGATGAAGCCATTGGGCACCACTGCTCCCAGGACAGCCCCTGAGGGACTCCACTTGTCAGCCATCTCCACCTGGACATGGAGCCATTGAGTGCTACCCTTTGGAATCATATCCAGCCAGTTTCCATTAGCAATTAGCCACCAAAGCAGGCAAGCATCACCTGAGCACAACAGAAGCTTTATGAGACTGAATGATCTCTGGTAGAGAGAAACCACCCAGCCCCACTCCTCCCTCTGGGAGGCTCCATCCCTTGCACTCTAGCAGACCAGAGGAGCTTGCTCCTTCCTAGCAGAGGGGACTGAAAGGCAGCATGACAATGCCTCTCCAGAAGAAATCCATGCTGCCATCAAAGCCTTCATAAATTATTAAGTCCAAGTGCTAAAAATACAGACCTGGCTTGCAGAGCCAGCCACAGACCTGGGGATGCTTGAAAACAAAGCAGAGATCATTTGGAGCACAGGTGGAAAGTGCTGGGAAATGGTGAAAACAGAAAGGGATTTTAGGCATGACCCACACTGGAGAGGGAGCAGGGGGGGTTAGTGGGGGTGGAATGAAGGAATTTAAGGTGTTGCTAGAAGAGCTGAAACACTGCAGGTGGAGTGAGAGCCTCCCATGAGGATTGTCAGTGTGTAACTGGAATGTGGATCAAGAGAGGAATGAAAGATGCAGGGAGGGGGAAGACTGGGAAAAACAAACAAAAAAAGCTGCTTCATGGCAGAAATACCTTCCTGAAGGGCAGGTGCCCCTGAACCCAGCCTGGAGAAGATGTCCCTCTGCCACTCCATTCCTGACCACAGACAGAAAGCCCAGGGGCTGCCTGGGTGAGTAAGCAACATCCTGATCATGGAATCACAGCACTGCTTTGGTTGGGAAAGGCCTTTTAGACTGAGTCCAACCATCCCCCAACTCTAGCAGGGCTCTGCTAAACCATGGCCCTCAGCACCACACCCTCAGCAGGAGGGGAACAAGCCAGGTGCAACATCCTTCACCATTCTAATGATGCTCTAAGGGTTTCACTTTGACAAACTAGAGCTGGCAAACAGGAGATCCATCCAGAGAGATCTTGATAGGCTTGAGAAGTGAGCTAGTGCCAGCTGCAGGAGGTCCAACAAGTCACAGGGCAGGGTCCTGCAGCTGGAGCAGGCCAAGCCCAGGCCAATCCAGGCTGGGGGCAGAGTGGGTTGAGAGCAGCCCTGAACAAAGAGCCTTGGGGGTGCTGGGTGCTGAGCAGCTCCCCAAGAGCCAGCAGTGCCCTCCTGCAGCCCAGCAGGCAGCTGTGTGCTGGGCTGCAGCCAGAGGAGTGTGGACAGAGGGCAGGAGAGGGGATTCTGCCCCTTGGCTCGGCTCTGCCCACACCTCACCTCCAATCCTGCCTCCAGCTCTGCTGTCCCCAGCAGGAGAAGGACTCAGAGCTGTGGAGTGAGGCCAGAGGAGGCCACAAAGATGCTGCAAGGGCTGGAGCAGCTCTGCTGTGAGCACAGGCTGAGGGAGCTGGGGGTGTGCAGCCTGCAGAGGAGAAGGCTCCAGCGGCACCTCAGAGCTGCCTGCCAGGACCTGAAGGGATCCTGCAGGAAGGCTGCAGAGAGACTTTTGCTGAGGGGGTCTGGAGCCAGGCCAAGGGGGAATGGTTTGGAGCTGAGGCAGAGCAGGGTTAGAGTGGAGCTGAGGAAGAAGTTCTTGAGTGTGAGGGTGGTGAGAGTCTGGCACAGGCTGCCCAGGGAGGCTGTGGCTGCCTCCTGCCTGGGGGTGTTTCAGGCCAGGCTGGATGAGGCCTTGGGAAGCCTGGGCTAGCTGACCATGCTGACACCTGAGCTGCAGCAGTGACCACAGCACATCTCCTTACAGGAAACCACTGCTGACTGATCAAGGAGAATGATTTTGAGGGACCTGGGGACACAGCATCACCTTTTCCCAGATTTAAGTGGCAGCACCTCCTAAAGTGCATTAAAATGACCAAAGAGAACACAAATCCCTCTGGGGCTTGTAGGAGCCCACAGGCTGAACCATCTCTCTGCAGCACATGCCAGGTTTTAATGCTTCTCCACTAAAATCACCTCACCAACCAAGGCTCATCTCTCAGAGGACTGCCATGACCCTCATCTAGCAGAAAGAGGCTTTCCAAGGTAGTTTAGAAGCCCCTGAGGTTCAATAATTTTGTCTTAGCAGCTTTCAGTCTATCTGGATATGGTGCAGCCTACATCGAGCTACAGAGGGCTTTGAAATACAGCAAAGGGGTGGCAGCTACTGCAGACCCTGAGAGGTTCTCAGGACAGCCACACTGCTTTAACTCAGAGGACAGCTTCCATGCTGAGGGAGGCACCCAGAGCAGCCACACCTGAGACAGCTCTCCTGCTACAAACTCAGCTCTGGGCCCTATTTCTTCAGAAGGGCACAGGCAGGTCTAGCCCTAGCCTAGGGTCACTCGGAGTGCCAGCAGGGTGGGGTCAGAAGGGAGCTCTGGACCTCATCCAGTCCAAGCCCTGCTCCAGCAGGGCACCCACAGCACAATGCCAAGGGGGAGTTGGAAGCTCTCCACACAAGGACACTCCACAACCTCTCTGGCCAGCCTGCTCCAGCCCTCCAGCACCCTCACACCAAACAACTTTCTCCTCCTGCTCACATCCAACCTCCTGCCTGCCACTTTGTGCCCCTTGCCCCTTGTGCTGGCCCTGGGCACCACTGAGCAGAGTCTGGCCCCAGCCTCTTGCCCCCTACCCACAGCTCCTTTAGCTCTTGCTGAGCATTGCTCAGCTGCCCTCTGGGGCTGCTCTTCTGCAGGCTCTCAGCCTTTGCTCCTCACAGAGCAGCAGGCTGGGTTTGACCTGCACAGCAGCCAGCAGTGGCAGCAGGGACAACAAGCTCCAGCTCCCTCTTCTTGTCTACAACCTCCCATCAAGCATAGGCCTCCTCACCACGCTTGAGATCTTCCTGCCTGCCACAGCCCTCAGTGTGCTCAGCATCACTTTCTCAGCTGCAGATGGAGGAGAGGAGGGTCCAGAGAAGGGCAAAGCTGGGGAAGGGTCTGGAGAACTGGACTGGGAAGGAGCAGCTGAGGGAGCTGGGGTGTTGAGCCTGGAGAAGAGGAGGCTGAGGGAGACCTCATTGCTCTCTACAGCTCCCTAAGAGGAGGCTGGAGCCAGCTGGGGCTTGGGCTCTGCTCCCTAGGCTCAGGTGATAGAGGGAGTGGAAATTGCCTGAAACTGTGCCAGGGGAGGGTAAGGTTGGACATGAGAAGAAACTTCTTCCATGAAAAGGTTCTCAAAGCCTGGCCCAGGCTGTCCAGGGTGGTGGCTGAATCCCCACCCCTGGAGGTGTTTCCCAGAGGCAGAGCTGTGGTGCTGAGGGCCATGGCTCAGCCCCAGCCTTGGCAGAGTTAGAGAAGGGTTGGGCTGGATGAGCTAGAAGGGCTTTGCCAGCCCAAATGACTCTGGGATTCTCCCTCTTCTTGTGGGGAGCCCTCCCCAGAGCCCACCTGCAGCAGGCCCAGGCAGCACAGCCCTCACACCATTCCAGCCTCTCCAGCACCATGAGGCAGCCAGGCAGAAAGGCTCTGCAAAAGCAAGAAGATGCCCCTGCTACAACACCATCCCCACACCTGCACAGCAGGCACCAGGACAGGTCCCAGCACCACAGGACTGATTCATGGCCCACAGCTGTGACCCAGCCACCAGCTCAGCTACACCAACACATAATAGAGAGGAGCACAACTAAGGGTAATCCAGCAGCAGGCTCCCTGCCTGAGCCACCTGTGGCTCACCAGAGCTACCTGGCTCCATGGGCTGCAAGTCTGACATGCTTTGTTCTGCAGCAAATTGAAAGCATCCTCAGGTCTGCAAAGGAAGCTCTGAGCATAAGGAAATGGCAGCACTTAACTGCTAAAGGAAACTGGGAGGTGATAAGAGGGCTTGAAAATAAAAGCTGGGATGCTGCTGGGGAAAATGCAGAGACTGAAGCTGCCCACAGCCACTGCCTCTTTCCAGCTCTTCTCGATCTGCTTCATGCAGGACAGGGATCTGCTGCTGCTTCCCACCTCACTACATGTCCCTGAGGCCAAGTCAGCACCTGGAAGAAGGGGACCTGTCCTGTACCTGAAGCCAGCAAGGGTGAGGAGCCTGCTTGCAGCTTCTGGCTGAAGGTTTGACTTCATACCAGGTCCTTAAAGCTGAGTCCTGCCACAAAAGCATGCCCTGGAAGAAGTCTCTTTTCCTAAGCTGCTATTCTGATTGCTGGCAGGATACAAACCATAGAATCACAGAATGCTCTGGGTTGGAAGGGACCTCCAGAGAGCATCCAGTCCAACCCCTGCACTCAGCAGGGACAGAGCCCTGTCCAGCCTCACATTGACTATCTCCAGGCATGGAGCCTCAACCACCTCCCTGGCAACCTGCTGCAGTGTTCCAGCAGCCTCCGGGTGCAGAACTTGTTCCTCACATCCAATCTCAATCTGCTCTGCTCTCATTTCAAACCACTGCCCCTGGTGCTGTCCCTGTAGCCCCTTGGGAACAGTCCCTCTGCAGCCTTCAGGTGCTGGAAGTGTAGCTCTCTGCTCTAAGGTGTCCCTGGAGCCTTCTCCTCCCTCTCCAGGCTGAACACCCCCAGCTCCCTCAGCCTGTCCCCACAGCAGAGCTGCTCCAGCCTTCTGATTATTTTCATGGCTACCTCAGGACTCTCTCCATCAGGTCCATGTCCTGGGAGGCACTCACCTGCCTTCACCCTCCCAGCAGCTATGAATGCCCTTGCCAGGTGCCAGATATGGCTCAGGAGATCACAGATGAGCTCTAGAGGTTTTAGAGATGGCTCATCTCAGCAAGTGGAAGAAGAAAGAGATGTGAAAGGAGAAGAGACAAAGCCACAGCTGATCTGTCTGCAAAACACACAGGCTGGCAAGGACTAGATCCACAAACAGTACTGGTGTTGAAGCTCACGAAAATCACCTAGAAGGATCCTAAAAGTTGACTGGGAAACCATAGTAATATTTTGTGGTCTGGAAAGCAAGAGAGCAGCCTGGAGATGTGCCAGGGTGTGTCCAGGTGGGCAAGGAGGCCACCAGCAGCCTGGCCTGGAGCAGCAATACCATGGCCAGAAGGAGCAGGGCAAGGATTGCGCCCCTGAACGGGGCACTGGGGAGGCCACAGCTGGAGTCCTGGGGTCAGCTTTGGGCCACTCACTCCAAGAAGGACATTGAGGGAGCAGGTCCAGAGAAGGGCAAGAGAGCTGGAGAAGGGTCTGGAGAAGAGGGCTGGGGAGGAGCAGCTGAGGGAGCTGGGGGTGTTGAGCCTGGAGAAGAGGAGGCTGAGGGAGACCTCATTGCTCTCTGCAGCTCCCTGAGAGGAGGCTGGAGCCAGCTGGGGCTTGGGCTCTGCTCCCTAGGCTCAGGGGATAGAAGGAGAGGCAATGGCCTGAAAGTGTGCCAGGGGAGGGTCAGGCTGGACATCAGAAGAAACTTCTTCAGTGAAAGGCTTATCAAGCACTGCAACAGGCTGCCAGGGAGGTGGCTGAATCCCCACCCCTGGAGGTGTTTCCCAGAGGCAGAGCTGTGGTGCTGAGGGCCATGGCTCAGCCCCAGCCTTGGTAGAGTTAGGGAATGACTGGGCTGGAGAAGCTGAAAGGGCTTTGCCAGCCAAAAAGATTCCATGATCCTGCTTCAGTGCCTAAGTTGGAACCAGTTCCTCTGTGGTTAGAGGTCAGCTTGGCCCCCATAGAAACCGACCTCCCAGCCTGCATTCCACAACACTCTTCCTCTGCAGCCATATCATGAGGTGATCATCACTGACACCTTCTTCACAGTCAGCCACGACCTGGGTGCTGTACCAGGACTGCTTAGCAGACATTCAACAAGCACTAGCAGTGAGATCTGCCACAAGCATACAGCAACCACCAGACACAGCCCCATGGCCACACAGCTCGACACAGCAGGATTGTCCTTGGTGAAGACCTCAGAAAGAAGAATGATTCAAGCTTCCAGTGAAAAGAAATGGCTTTTAATCATAGAATGTCTCAGGTTGGAAGGGACCTCAGAGCTCATCTCCTCCAAGCCCCTGCCATGCCCCTCTCAGCTAGACTCAGCTGCTCAAGGCCTCATCCAGCCTGGCCTGAAACACCCCCAGGCAGGAGGCAGCCACAGCCTCCCTGGGCAGCCTGTGCCAGACTCTCACCACCCTCACACTCAACAACTTCTTCCTCAGCTCCACTCTAACCCTGCTCTGTCTCAGCTCCAAACCATTCCCCCTTGGCCTGGCTCCAGACCCCCTCAGCAAAAGTCTCTCTGCAGCCTTCCTGCAGGATCCCTTCAGGTCCTGGCAGGCAGCTCTGAGGTGCCCCTGGAGCCTTCTCCTCTGCAGGCTGCACACCCCCAGCTCCCTCAGCCTGTGCTCACAGCAGAGCTGCTCCAGCCCTTGCAGCATCTTTGTGGCCTCCTCTGGCCTCACTCCACAGCTCTGAGTCCTTCTCCTGCTGGGGACAGCAGAGCTGGAGGCAGGATTGGAGGTGAGGTGTGGACAGAGCAGAGCCAAGGGGCAGAATCCCCTCTCCTGCCCTGCTGCCCACATTGCTCTGGATGGTGATTTTGGAGCCATCAGTGGCATCCACCCAGACTGAACTGGCACCTGTTTACCACACCCCTATGCTAAGCAATGGTTTCCCCTCCTGCCTTTGTTGGGGACTACACAATGTGCCCATTTCCAGTTAATCAAATCCCAGTTCTAACTTAGACTGAAGATGAGGAAGAAATTCTTTGCAGTGAGGGTGGGGAGAGACTGGCACAGGTTGCCCAGGAAGCCTGTGGCTGCCTCCTCCCTAGAGGTGCTGAAGGCCAGGCTGGATGAGGCCTTGAGCAAGCTGTGCTGGTGGGAGGTGTCCCTGCCCATGGCAGGGGGTTGGAACTGGGTGATCTCTAAGGTCCCTTCCAACCCAAACCATTCTGTGATTCTACCTCCCATTCTTTAATCCCCTCCACATCTCTCTCTCCAGCTCCAACCTGCTTCCCCAAGCCTGTATTTGTGGCACAGGACTGAGTTCTCTTTTGTTGTCCTCACTGTGCCTTACAGCAATCTCATCTTCACTCTTCTCCAAGTGTTTCCAGGAAGGAGGCTGCCCCAGCAGCAGAACAAACCCATCCGTAAGCTCCAAGACAAAGGGAGCAGAGGGAAAAATCTTGCCCAGCAGTCATATGAAGAGCTCCAACAGTAAACCCTGCACTAGGGCCCACTGACTGCTGCTCAGCTCCCAAAGTCAGCTTGTAGCAGAGGTAAATACTGCATGTTGAGGGGGCAAAAGGAAAAGGAGGTAGAATTGAGTAGGTGAAATGTGCAGCTACATGAAGCTGAGGGAGAAACCAAGAAGTCATTTTGCCCCCTGCAGTCATCAGTGCAGATTCTGAAGCACAAATCTCTGCACCCTCTTTCCACATGCAGGGCTACAGTTTGTCACACACAACTGTCCCACCAAACCTCCCATCCCAGCTGCAGCATTCAGGCATCTTCTGGAGCCTGGGCTATACCCTGCCTCAGGAACATCAACCTTTGTTCCAGCTTTGGCTACAGCTAACACTCAGGAAGAGCTGTGACGTGTGTCAGGCAAGTCAGGAGTCCATCCCTGGTGCATTCAGCAGAGGCTGCTGCTTGTATTTATCCAGGGCACCATGTCCCACCTCAGCAGACACCCCCTGGAGCAGCAAAAAAACTCTGTAAGGGACTGATGGAATTCAGCTCATATGGACTACAGAGAGCAAGGTTTCAATCAGCTAGCACCAGTGACCCAGCAGCACATCAAATCATGTGAAGATGTGCTTGTTTCTGCAGTGCTGTGTCCAGCCACATAGCTCCCAACACAACAAGGACATGGAGCTGACAGAGAGGTGCCAGAGGAGGCCACCATGATCAGAGGGCTGGAGAAACTCTGCTATGGGGACAGGCTGGGAGAGTTGGGGCTGTTCAGCCTGGAGAAGAGAAGGCTCCAGGGAGACCTCAGAGCTGCATTTCAATATCTGCAGAGGACCTCCAGGCAGGCTGGGGAGGGACTGTGCAGAAGGGGCTGTGAGACAGGAGGAGAGGCAATGGTTTGGAACTGGAGCAGGGCAGAGTTAGGCTGGACATCAGGAGGGAGTTCTGCACAGTGAGGGTAGACAGACACTGGGACAGGCTGCCCTGGGAGGTGGTAGAGGCCCTGTCCCTGGAGACATTCAAGCTCAGCCTTGCTGTGTCCCTGGGCAGCCTGCTCTGGCTGGAGGTGTCCCTGCTGCCTGCAGGGGGTTGGACAGGATGCCCTTGGAGGGTCCCTTCCAACCCAATGCATTCCATAACTGTGAATTCCAACTCCTGGGTGAGGGAACTCACAACTGCAAGCCAACATCCCAAATTCCTGAAGAAAAGGGGTGCAAGGCCTGAACCTATACTGTCTGAGATAGTTTAAGCTAGAAAGGAGCTGAAAGCTAGATCAGTAACTGCTGTCTGTCCAGTAGGGCCCTCTGGGCAAGACAGGACAGGAGAAAGCAGATCCAGGGCTGTGAAGACATCTCTCCTTACTGATCAATTGCACACCACATGTTTGTGGCTTCCTTATGCCAACCTACTAAATCTGGAGATAAAAGTCTTCCCTGCAGGAGGGACAAGGGACAAAGAAGAGCAGCTGTTACTTAGCAAATGACTGCCTGTGCTTGGTATGGCGACAGTGAGCAGCATCAGCAGCCCGTGAAGGCAGAAATCCACCTCCCAACCCTGCACGGCTGGCTGTGTGAGCCCCCGATGGAGCAAAGATGTCTTCCCTTGCTTCTTATCAAGAGAGAAAAGAAAAGATTGTGCAAATCAGAGCATGCCGTATCTCAGCTCTGGAGCTCTCAGAGGGGTTGCACACAGCTAGGGCTGCTGCTGCTGCTGCTGGAAGGCAGCTCAAGGCCCGAACCTGCAGCAGAATCCAATACTGCTGTGCACAAAAAGGAATCCAGGTCATTTCTGCAGCACATTCGAGGTTAAATTGGAGGTGAAGTGGGCAAGTTCACGGCAGGCACAGCAGAAAGCTTCCAGTTCTCACCATCCTCTGGTAGAAACACTCCCTGGAAGAATTTCCCCCTAGCACACATTCTTCCCAGAAAGAATTCCCTCCCTCAACACCCGCAGGCCCCTCGGGGTCTCCAGGGCCCGCAGCCCCTGGCCGGGTCGCTGCCCAGGCGGCAGCTCGCAGCAGGCCCCGGGCCACCTGTCCCCGAGCCGGAGGCAGGCCCTGAGGACAGGTGGGCCCGGGACAGGCCGCAGGCCCCGGGGGAGCGCAGCGGCTCCCGTCCCGGTGGGGACCACGGCTGCCCCTCTCCTCGCCCGCACTCACCATGGCTGCCGGCGGTCCCGCGGGGCGGCTCTAGGCAGGGCACCGCGCTCCGTTCACCTCATGGCCGCCGGCGGCGGGGCCTCCCCGCCCATGCACCGTCGAAGCCCCCCGCCGGACACAGAGCCCCAGGACCACCACTGGCTGCCTCTCCCCTCCCGGAGAGGTGCCGCTGCCTCCCAGCCCCCGGGCCTCCCCCGGCCGGCGGGAACGGGGAGCCCCGGGACACTGGGAAGGGCCGCTAGAAGACAGGCCCACGAGGGCTGGGCGAACGCGGTGCTGGCCGGCAGAGGGAACGAGGCGGGCGGACGGACGGGAAAGGAGCAGGTCACGGCGGCTGTCGGGACGGCCGGGGGCTATGCCAGGCGCATCCTGCCGCGCACCGGGAGGCGGCTCTGCCGGCCCCTCCCCGCCCTCCCGCCGGAAGGAGCCGCCGGCCCCCGACAGCCAATCGCGGTCGAGGCGGGGCGCTAGCGCATGCGTAATTCTGCGAAGCCCGCCGCCGGGCGCCATCTTGGAGAAGGGCGCAGGGCCTCGTGGTGTGGGGATTGGGGTGGAGAAAGGTGCTCACCGGACCTGCGCTCCCCCGCCCCGGCGGCGCTGCGCATGCGCGAGAGGCGCTTCCCGCCCGGCAGGAAGCGGGGGGGAGAGCGGGGGGGAGAGCGGGGGGGAGAGCGGGGGGGGGGGGGGGCGAGGGGGCGGGGCACGCCTCCTGAGGGCGGGGCGCAGCCGGCAGGCGCTGGGCACGGAGTGGGGCACGCGGAGCGTGGCACCCAGGGGGCACCGGGGGCCTGGCGTGGGGCTGCATCGGGGGCTGGTCATGGATCTGGGCCTGGCTCCGGGTTTTGGCTTGGGTCTGCGTCTAGCTGTGAATCTGGGTCTGGGCCTGGATCTGAGTCTGGATTTGCGTCTCAGTTTGGCCCTGACTCTGAGTCTGGGTCGGTGTCTGGGTCTGGACTCAGGCCTCAGTCTTGGTCTGGCCCTGAGTCTGGCGCTTGCTGTGAGTCTTGGTCTAGGTCTGAGACTGGTTCAGGGCTTTGAAGCCCTCTGCTGCCTCTTGACCTCCCAAGAGAGTCACAGCAGTGCAAGGACACTGCAGTCACTGGCCTCCTGTCTTGGTAACCCACTGAAGAATTCAGCTGAACTGGGCTGGGGTTTAAACAGCTGTCGAGGGTCAGGGCTGGGCAGGCCACTAGACCAGTGCCAGAGGTTCTTCATGAACCCCTCTGCCTTCCCAAAGGGAAGAGAAAGGGAATAAGGGAGAGAAACTGATGGGGTGAGAAAGAAACTGAACCAGCTGGGGTGATACAGGATCAAGATAAATTATGTAAGAAAATAATGAAATAAATATATGCAAACCCAATATGGAACCCTCCCATCACCACTGATGTTGAGGAAGTCCCCAAGAACTCAGCAGCAGACAGGAACTGGGTTCAGGACTGGATTCTGGAACTGAATTCAGTAATGCGTGGATCAGGATCTAAGGCAGAACATTCAGAGTCCTCCTGGGACAGCAGCCAGCTAAAAAGCCAGCAAGCTTCAGCTTGCTCCTGAAGATGCCACACATGGGCTGCAATCCCTTGATGGGCAGTTGAGCGTCACGTGCCTTGTTTGCTCCTCCCTGAAGGTGCCACCTCTGACATCCTGCAGCCCAAGGTGGGGCACAAGCTGTGGCAGTGCCCTTGGTGTGCCCAGGAGCAAGTCTACGCAAATCTTCATCAGCCATAGGGATGAAGCTAGATGGTGTAGAAACCTTTCCCTTATTTGTCACCCCCCAGTTTGATCTCAGCCTGGGGTTCTTTGTCGTCCTCAGTTTTCCAGTGCCTAAGATGTTAGCAGAGAGATCCAGAACTGGAGGGGGGTGTGTGTGTGTAGAATTTAAACCAGGAACTTCAGACCCTAAGTGCTGCCTGGCAAAGCCAAGGTGCCAGGACTACCTGGAGTCCCAAAACAATGAAGCTTATGCAGGTCCAAATACTTCTTACGGCTCCCAGAGCCTCCTGTGGCATTGGCAGCTACATGAGGCTGCTGAAACCTGTGGCTTAATAGGCTTTGGAGGGACAATACCCATGGGGACATGAGGGGATTACGCAGAACAAGAGACGGAGGAGGACAAACCCTCTGTGGGGCTGTAATCAACCTCCAGGCTCAGCAAGAAGACTCTGGTTGAGCAATCCTCTTTTCAGCCATGGATTTTCTGCCATTTCCATGCTTCCAGCAGAACCCTGCCCTGGGCCCCCTGCTGGGTGGGAATGCTGCTCCTGGGCCACCAGCCTGGGACAAACTCACCAAGAAGGAGATGTGCAGCTTGCAAGCTGAGCAGGTGGCACAGGAGAGAGCATCCATGCCGATGAATTACTGTGTGCAGGCAGAGCACCAGCTCCAAAACCCACCTCCAGCACCTCTAGAACTCCTTCAACATCTCCAGAGCCTTTCTAGTACCTCCAAAACCCTTCCAATGTCTCCAACCCCCCCCAGCACTTCCAAGCCTCTTCAACATCTCCTGAACTTTCCACACACCTCCACAATCTTTCCCATAGCTCCAAACCCCTCCAACACCTCCAAAACACTTCCAACACTGCAAAAGTCCCTTCAATGCCACCAAACTTCCCTCCAGTGCATCCAGAACCTCTCCAGCACTGCCCAAAGCCCTCTGCCCTCTCCAAAACCTCTCCAACATCCCCAGAAATTCTCCAGTACTCCTAAAACCTCTCCAACATTTCCAACACCTCCAAAGCCTTTCTGGTGCCTCCAAAACACCCCTCCAACACCTCCAGAACTTCTCCAACATTTCCAAACCCCTCCAATATTTCCACCCCCCCAACACCTCCAAAACCTTTCCAACACCTCCAACCCCCTTCAATGCCTCCAACATCTCCAAAACCCCCTCCACAACCTTCCTGTGCCTCCAAATCTCCCTCCAACCCTTCCAGAACTTCTGCAACATCTCCAAAACCCTTCCAATACTTCCACAGCCTCCAAACCCTCTCCAACACCTGAAGAATCTCTCCAACACCTCTAAACCCATTCTGACATCCCCAACAGACCAAGCCAAGCTATGTGCTGTGTTCACCAGCATTTAACAGAGGCTGGCATGGCCTTGAGATGCCACCTCAGCAATGGTGACATCCAGCTGCTGGGTGTGCTGGCAGAGGGCTCTGGGTTACTGCCATGGGGCTGTTGGTTGACAGCTTCCAGGAGCTCCTTGCTGGCCAAGAAGGTCCAGCTACCAGATGCAGACCTGCTGAGCCATGCACACCTTGCCCTGAAGTCGTGGAGCTGCTTCTGTCTTGGAGAGCCAGCAAAAAGCCCACCCCAAAACACAGAGAGGTGGAAGAAGTGCTTCTGCCAAAATCCCTCCAGCATGTCCAGAAACCTCTCTGATACCTCTAGAACCTCTCCAACATCTCCAGAGCCTTTCCAACATCTCCAAACCATTCCAACATCTCCAAATTCTCCTCAACATCATCAAAACCCTTCTAACACCTCCAGATCCCCTCTAAAGCCTCCAACCCCTCTCCAACATCTCCAAAAAGCAGAAGAAGTGTTTCTTCCACCTCAGTGTGGTTTGGGGTGGGTTTCTTGTTGGCTTTCCAAGGGAAGCAGGTCCAGCTCTCCAGGCTGGGCTGGGAGGGATCTGATGTGCTGCAGGCACAGAGCAAGCTGGTGGGACCAAAAGATGGAAGGGAAACCTGCTGCACAGCTGGCTCCTCACAGAGAGCTTTTCTCCTCTACTCCTACTTTCCCTGCAGGACCCAAGCTGGTGGAACACTCTGCTGTTGGGGCTGCCAGGGAGCTCTGAGCTTTGTGAACCTTCATCTCTACTTCAGAAACATCTGCCCCAAGGCAAAGTCTTTGTGCCTCATGCAGGAAGTGACCAGTTGTGCACAGCCCCATCTGGGACCTCGTGGTGTTGACCCAGGAGAATCATAGCATCACAGCATGGGCTTGAACACCTCCAGGGAGGGGGCAGTCACAGTCTCCCTGGGCAGCCTGTAAAACCTGCCAACCAAGTATGAAACCAGACTGAAACCCAAGTGTGAGGACCACAGCTGCCCCAGCACCCCTGGAGCACAAGGAGAAGTGTGTGCCAGACCCCTAAGCCTCCTTCATCCCAATTCTGGGGCTCTGCCCATTGCTGGAAGGGACATTTCATGACTGCTTGTGCCCCTCAGCTTGGGATTTGGGACTCCTCCATTTGCTTCCTAATGGCTGTGCCTGAATCATAGAATCATAGAATCAACAACAAGGTTGGAAAAGACCTCAGAGATCATCAAGTCCAACCTATCACCCAGCACCTCCTGAGTATTAACCCATGGCACCAGGTGCCACATCCAATCCCCTCCTGAACACCTCCAGGGATGGTGACTCTGCCACCTCCCTGGGCAGCACATCCCAATGGCAGATCTCTCTTTCTGTGAAGAACTTTCTCCTCACCTCCAGCCTAAACTTGCCCTGGCACAGCTTGAGACTGTGTCCTCTTGTTCTGGTGCTACTTGCCTGGGTGAAGAGACCAACCCCCTCCTGGCTACAACCTCCCTTCAGGTAGTTGTAGGCAGCAGTGAGGTCACCCTGAACCTCCTCTTCACCAGGCTGAACACCCCCAGCTCCCTCAGCCTCTCCTCATAGGGTTTGTGTTCCAGGCCTCTCCCCAGCCTCGTTGCCCTTCTCTGGACATGTTCAAGTCTCTCAATGTCCTTCTTAAACTGAGGGGCCCAGAACTGGACACAGCACTCAAGGTGTGGCCTAACCAGTGCTGAGTACAGGGCACAATGACTTCCCTGCTCCTGCTGGCCACACTATTCTTGATGCAGGCCAGGATGCCATTGGCCTCCTTGGCCACCTGAGCACACTGCTGGCTCCTGTTCAGCTGCTGTCCACCAGTACCCCCAGGTCCCTTTCCACCTGGCTGCTCTCCAGCCACTCCAACCCCAGCCTGTAGCTCTGCATGGAGTTGTTGTGGCCAAAGTGCAGCACCCAGCACTTGGACTTGTTGAATGCCATCCTGTTGGACTCTGCCCATCTGTCCAGCCAGTCAAGGTCCCCCTGCAGAGCCCTTCTACCCTCTAACAGACCAACACCTGCTCCCACCTTGGTGTTGTCTGCAAATTTACTGATGACTCACTCAATCCCCTCATCCAGATCATCAATAAAGGTATTGAACAGGATGGGGCCCAGCATTGACCCTGGGGGACACCACTAGTGCCTGGCCTCCAGCTGGCAGTGGCACCATTCACCACCACTCTCTGGGCAGCATTCACCACCACTCTCTGGGCAGCATTCACCACCACTCTCTGGGCTCAGCCCTCCAGCCAGTTGCTAACCCAGCACAGAGTGCTCCTGTCCAAGCCACAGGCTGCCAGCTTGGCCAGGAGTTTGCTGTGGGGAATGGTGGCAAAGGCCTTGCTGAAGTCCAGGTAGACTACATCCACAGCCTGCCCCACATCCACCAGGTAGTCATCTGATCATAGAAAGAGATCAGGTTGGTGAGGCAGGACCTGCCCTTCCTAAATCCCTGTTGGCTGGGCCTGATCCCTTGGCATCCTGCAGGTGTGCTGTGATTGCCCCCAAGATGATCTGCTCCATAACCTTGCAGGGCACTGAGGTCAGGCTGACAGGCCTGGAGTTTCCAAGATCTTCCATCTGGCCCTTCTTGTGGATGGGCATCACCTTGGTCAGCTTCCAGTCATCTGGGACCTCTCTGGTGAGCCAGGACTGGTGGAAAATGATGGAGAGAGGCTTGGCCAGCTCACCTGCCAGCTCCTCTGCCAGCTCTCTCAGTACCATTGGATGGATCCCATCTGGTCCTATGGACTTGTGAGGATCCAAGTGGCTCAGCAAGTCCGGAACTAATTCCTCATGGAAGTCAGGGGTACTACACTGCTCCCTGACCCCATCAACCAGTTCAGGAGGCCAGTTATCCTGATGTCCTCCTGCCTTGCTGTTGAAAATTGAGGCAAAGAAGGTATTTAGCACCTCAGCCTTTTCCTCATCTTTAGTTATAATGTTTCCCTCCAGATCCAATCAAGAGTGGAGGTTCTTCTTGCCCCTCTTTTTAGCATTCATATATTTATAAAAATGCTTTTTATTCTCTTTCACAGCAGTGGCCGCTTTGAGTTCTCACTGGGCTTTTGCCTCTCTAATTTTTCTCCTAGATGATCTAACAACATCCTTAACCATATCTGGAGTTACCTCCCCCCCTCCCCCTCCCCCCTTTCCAGAGGTGATATCCCCTCTTTTTTTCCCTTAATTCCTTCAGAGGATTCTTGCCCATCCAGGCCAGTCACCCCCCCCTTGGGCTCATCTTTCAGCACTGGGCACAGCCTCTTCCTGGGCCCTTCCTCTTTGAAGTAGGTTCAACAGTCCTGGACCCTTTCTTCTTAAGGGCTGCTGCCCAGGGTACTTTCCTAATAAGTTGCTTGAATAAAGTGGAGTCTGCCCTCCAGAAGTCCAACATAAGAATTCTGTTATTGCACCTCCTTACTTCCCTGCGTATTGAGAACTCCACTGCCTCACGGTCACTGCACCCTAGACAGCCTCCTACCATCACATCTCCCACCAGCCCTTCTCTGAGAACAGCAGATCAAGCAGGGCCTCACCCCTGGCAGGATCACATAACAGCTGTGTCAAGAAGCTGTCCTCCACACACTCCAAAAACCTTCTGCACTGCCTCCTCTCTGCTGAGGTAAGTTCCCAGCAGATGTCTGGCAGGTCAAAGTCACCCACAAGAACAAGGTCTGATGATCCTGAGACAGCCTCCAGCTGCTTATAGAATATTTCATCAACCACTTCATCCTGATTGGGTGGTCTGTAACAGACTCCAACCAGGATGGGAGAAGTCATCAAGCTTTTTATGAGTGTTGGTTTTGTGGTTTATGGCCAGAAACCAACAGAGGGAAGGGCCCTGTGTGGGAGACCAGGGCAGTAGAATCCATGGAAGTTCTCACTGAACTCAGCTTTTAATATCACACACAGGACCACACTGGCAGGTGATTGGAAGGCCCTCTTACTCCATCCCAGCTCCAGCCTTCATCCCATGCACACTCTCAAACACTCATCACATCTCACTGCTTTGCTCCAGTTCTGCAGAGCCTGGGGTGTGCCTCCAAGGGTTATTCTGAACCTAAGGGCAAGCTGGCAGCAAGCAATGCTTTCCATCCCATCCCATCCCATCCCACCCCACCCCATCCCATCACATCCCATCCCACCCCACCCCACCCCACCCCACCCCACCCCACTGCCTGTCTCCATCCATCTCCTTTCACTGCTCCCACCACAAATTGAGCTGGAATTCCTTCCCAATTCCATGTGCACCTCGCAGACCTGGAGGCAAGGGCTGAATGGTGCTTTAGAAGGGACAGCAAAGCTGCTCTGAAATGTGGGGGGAAGCTTTGTGCAGCAACCCCCAAATACTGCCTGGGGCTCAGCTGTGTTTGCTTCTTTATGAGCTGTGGAAGCCCAGCAGGGAACTGCTCTGATGGCAAACACCTGTAAGAAGTACAAATCCCACAGTCCCAGCAGGGTGTGGTTGGAAGGGACCTCTGGAGCTCCCCCAGCCCAAGCCCTGCTCCAGCAGGGCACCCACAGCACAATGCCCAGGAGCACAATGCCCAGGGGGGGTTGGAAGCTCTCCACACAAGGACACTCCACAACCTCTCTGGCCAGCCTGCTCCAGCCCTCCAGCACCCTCACACCAAACAACTTTCTCCTCCTGCTCACATGCAGCCTCCTGCCTGCCACTTTGTGCCCCTTGCCCCTTGTGCTGGCCCTGGGCACCACTGAGCAGAGTCTGGCCCCAGCCTCTTGCCCCTACCCACAGCTCCTTTAGCTCTTGCTGAGCATTGCTCAGCTGCCCTCTGGGGCTGCTCTTCTGCAGGCTCTCAGCCCCAGGGCTCTCAGCCTTTGCTGCTCACAGAGCTGCTCCAGGCCCCTCAGCAGCTCTGCAGCCTCCCCTGGACTCTCTCCAGCACTTCTCTGTCTCTCCTGAACTGGGGAGCCCAGAACTGGTCCCAGGACTCCAGGTGTGGGATCCCTGGGGCATAATTAATTAACCCCCCTCAGCCCTCCAGGGCAGGGTGCTCCTGAACACCTCTCTCCTTCCTCAGAGCCCTTCTTGCTCTGCACACCATCACTTGGTTCTCCACTCCTGTTACAAGCCATGGAAGAAGGGCTTGTTTTGGGCTGACTGTGTCCCTGCCTGCTTCCTAGAGCTCCAAACCCCAACCAGGCCATGCACAAGCTGCCCTGCTGCACCTCTCCCTGTTCACAGCCTCCCATAATTTTGGGAGGGAACAGCAGAGGTGCGGGTGGTGGCAGAGGAGGACAGCTGAGCTTGGGCTCCCCTGGACAAAGTCTTACCCCAGGGGATCCATCACCCACCAGAAACTCCTGTGGGGCATGCACATGGACTCAGGACCATCCCCTCAGTGCCAGACTGTGGTGGGTGCTGCATGGCAGCTAATGGGCAGTGAGGGGGGAGCAGGGTCCCCTCGGCATGGGCTCCCCTTCTTCCAGGAACTGTGGGGTGGGGGAGGCTGGGAAGCCAGAAGCCATTAGGAGCTTCCCTGGGCTGGGCACGCTCCTCTCTTCTCTTCAGGGGAGGGCAGGCCTTTTTCCCTGGGTTTCTGCTCCTCTCCTCCAGGCCCATTAGCTCAGACATTAAATTTTAACCTTTTTTGCTGCTCCTTGCAGCACATTCCTGGTGAGTGGGTGCCTGGGTGGGTGCCAGAGCCCTGCCGCTGGTACCCCAGGGGCCTGGGGGGGCGGTGGGAGCCTGGCTGTGATGGGGGTACCCATCTGCATCCCAGGGTATGCCTATGGGATGCTGCTGCTTCTCCCAGCCCCCAAGGGCCTGCATGGCAGCAGCATCACCCTAAGCACACTGCAAAGCTCCAGTGTCCTCACAGATGCCTCTGCCAGCTCCCCACATTGATGTGGGGTGACAAGATGGCACCAATCCCCTGTCAACCCATCTAGACCAGCATGGACAGCCCCAAGGTGATGCCGCCTCCAGCCCTGGGTGATGTGCAACCATTCTGCTGCCCAGCCCTGTAATTCCCTGTCTCTTGTGGGATCAGTCCCCAGCTGTGATCCACCAGTGCCTCTCCCACCTCTCTGGGCAGCCTGGGCCAGGCTCTCCCCACCCTCACTGCCAAACATTTCTCCCTTCTCTCCACTCTCAGTCTCCCTCTTTCACTTCCAACCATCCCCCCTTGGCCTGTCCCAACAGGCCCTGAGAAAAACTCTGTCCCCAGCTTCCTTCTGGCCTCTTGAAGCACTGCAAGGCCACCAGAAGGTCTCCCTGGAGCCTTCTCCTCTCCAGGCTGAACAACCCCAACTCTCCCAGCCTGGCCTCCCAGCAGAGGGCTTCCACCCTGCCAGCACTGCTGTGGCCTCCTCTGGCCCTGCTCCCACAGCTCCCTGTCTGTGCTGAGGACTCCAGAGCTGGCCCAGCACTGCAGGGGAGGTCTCAGCAGGCACAGCAGAGGGGCAGGGTGGCACACACTGACCCCAGCCCTGCCATGATCACAGCCACGGCCATGCCAGGAGCACACAGGCAGCCAGGCCTCCTCCCCACACACTGCCAGAGGACATCTGCCCCATCCCAGCTGACTGCAGGGTGCTGGAAACAGCTCAGCTGGAGGCAGGTCTGAGGACTTAGCCCTGGGGTTGGGGTCTCTGCTCAGTCTTGGCCCCGCATCCCACACTGGGGTCAGCGTGGGGTGGCTGAACCCCATCAGAGCTGCTCAGCATGGGCTCCTCACATCCTCGGGTGTGGGACCATACAGCCCAGCACCCTTCTAGCTACATGGATAAAGGTGATGGATGTGAGTTTGGGATATAGCATTATCCAGGTTGGGTCCCTCTCTCCTGGGGCAGCTGTCCAGCAAGGACAGGACCATGAGCAGCATTGCCAAGAGCTTTCTGGCCATGAGCAATTAAAAAGCCATCAGAGGGGGTGTGGCTGGAGCAGATGAGCTGCAGGCAGAGCTATGCACTGAATAATTCAGGGCAAGCGATGACAAAGCCATGGCCAGCCTGGGGAAGCCTCCCCATGTCCTCCTGCTGCTTCCCAAGGACATGGCCTTTGCTTCTGCCCAGGGTGTTGGATGCAGGCTGAGGTGTGGGACAGATCTCAAGGACTTGGGGAACATGAGCTGGGCCCAACAGAATGTGATGGTTTTAAGGCTATGCCTTTAATTTCTTTTCACAGAGTTCAAGCAGAAAAATAAAAGAATGTAAATAAATCACAACTGGGTGTCAGAAAGCAAAGTCCTTCTCTTCCTCTTCCTTCCCTGGGGGAGATGCTCCATATTGGGTAATGCTGGGGGAGTATCTCAAGGCCTGTCTAGGCCTAATGCCAGGAGGAGAGGGGGGGGAGGGCAGTCTCAGACCTGGCCAGCCCCAGGCTAGCCTGGCAGTGGGGAGGAAGAAAGCCCTGGGGGGTTTGGGTAGACCCTCAGGTGGGGAGAAGGGAAGAGCTGGGGGGCGTTGGGTGCTGTGGAAGGGACTCTGTATGCTTTGGGATTCTTTGCCACTATGCTTTGTAGTTTTTGTGGTTCCACCAAACTTTGCTTTTCCATTGACACCTTCCAGCACTCTCCAATCTGTTTGTGTGAGGCTCATTCTTTTGTCCCTCTCGAGGCAAGAGAGCATCTGTCTGGCCTCAAACCAGGACACAGAGGAAGCGTGGTGAGACTCCAGAGCTGCTCAGTGGGGGCAGGAAGCAGGCAGGGAAGGGGCTGCCTCCAAGGGGACCCAGTTTGACCCCAGGACATTGCTGCCATGGCTGCCCTGGCTTACCCTAATGGTGCAGAGCCACCCCCTTTGGGTGTCATGGCACAAAGATGCCACTTGTGGAACAGGGACACAAGTTGTGGGGCAGGAACACTGCTCACAAGGCACTGTGATGCTCCTGCTGTGCCCAGCCAGGACTGGCACATTGTGCCCTGCCATGCCCCACCATGCCCAGCCATGCAGCAGGAAGTAGCACCCCGGGGATGGGTCCCAGGCCATCTTCTCCAACACTGGTAGGGTGCAGGGCACCCATGGGCATCCACAGGCACCCAGGCTAAGAGAAATCCCCCTGGCTGGAGGCCAGAGCCTGGGAAGTGGGATGGAGACAGAACACAGGCTCCATGCTGATGCCCAGTGCTGAGTTTGCCAGGTCTCAGCTGCAGAGCTGGCAAACCCTGAGGCAGCAAAGAGCTCAGAGCCAGGGAAGGGCATCCGGAGCAGGGGCAGGGCTGGCAGCAGCAACCAAGGAGTTAACTTCCCAGCCTCACCGCATGGCACTGGAGCTATTAATACTCACACGCCGGTGTAGCTGTCAGAGCCGCGGCTGCTCCGCCGCCAGCCCAGCCCCGTGGAGCTGCAGCTCATCCACCACACAACTTTCCTCCGCCAGCCTGCGAGGCTCCCGGCCCGGCCACCTGCTTGACAGACCCTGCCGGACCCTGCCAGACCTTGCCAGATCCTGCTAGACCCTGCCAGACTCTATAAAACCTTGCCAGATCCTGCCATACCCTGTCAGATCCTGCTGGACCCTGCCAGATCCTGCCAAACCTCGTCCGACCCTGCCAAACCTACCCGGATCCTGCCAGACCCTGCCAGACCCTGCCGGACGCCACCTGAGGACAGGGAACACTTTCCCTGGCAGCACCACGAGCATCATCCCAGTGCCACACGGGCGCTGGATGCCAGGCAAGGGCAGCTGCTTCCGCCAGCCTCTGAAGCACCACAGGGCTTAGGTGGCCTCATCCTGCCCTGCCAGATTCCTTGGCAGGGGTGATGCCATCACAGCTCCCTGCCCACACCCCTTGAGCAGTGCTGCCTCCCGTTGAGCTGCACGATGAGTGCCAGGGTGGCATTTAGCATTGCCAGCCCTGGAATGAGTGGGGCATGGGACATGGCACAGACTGGTGCTGCCTCTGTGCCCAGTGAGCAGCCAGCCCTGGTATCCAGACTGGCTGTGTGAAGAGGGTCCCTGACACCAGGGCCCCAGGTGGGCAAGCCTGAGCCCCTGGCCGCCAGTGCCATTGGTGAGGAGGAGGAAGATGCCAACAGCCCTCTGGCACTGCCTGGACTGCGGTCCCCCTTGCCTGGGCACAGTGACCACCAGAGCCCAGCCATGGACTCCTTCTGCTTCATCTGCTTCCAGAGAGAGGAGCTGCAGCCTCTGCACAGGTCAGTGCCATGCTGCCTGGCTGTGGGGCACTCTGCAGTGGGGGCACGCTGTGGTGGGGGCATGCTGTGAGCCCATGAGTGACATGGGAGCAGGGCACTGATCTGGGATGGGGGACAATGGCTGGCATGAGAGCTTTTGGAGCAGGGGTGCCGTGCCATGCCATGCCATGCTGTGCCATGCTGGGTAGAGGCTGTATGCACAGCAGGTGTGCACATCCAACAGGGGCTTCCCCAGCAGCAGATCTCCAGGGCTCAGGGTAGGCATCCTATGCCATGCTGAATGGTGCCAGCATGCCCATGGAGTGGTGTGTGAACTCACAGCACCCCAGAGCCATCTTGCCCACCAGGACAGGGTCCCTGGCCTCTGCTCCCTGGGGCAGGGGCTGGCTGAGAGCAGCTGGGGGCTGCCCAGGGAGGGTTGGTCACCAAGTCCCCAAGGCCTGTCCCTCACTGCCTCACCTTCCCCAACACCCAGAGCTCCTGAGTGGCAGCCAAGGCCAATGTGCTGGTGCTGGAATTAGCTGGGCAGGGACACAAGGTGTGGACATGGGCACACATCGTGCCCAGCTGCTCCTCTGTGGCACTGAGCCACTGCCAGCTCCTGTCCAGTGCCATCATCCCCAGAGCAAATCTCCCAGCTCTCGCCCCTGTTCAGCTGGGAGCCTCCCACCAAGCCCTGGCTGCCCACAGGGGACACAGGGTGCCAGGCTAGTGGCTGGGTAGGACTATCAGCTGTGCCATGGATGATTGCCAGCCCAGGCACTCTGTGCACACTGCTGTGCAAGAATGGATTTGATGTGGTGTAAATCATGGCATTTGGACCCTTGCTTTCTGGGATTTGATGCCCAGGAGCTTGGCACTGGCTGGGAAGACACCAGGAGGTGGGGAGACACTGCAGGACTGGGGTTGGAAGAGGGGCTTGGGATGGGGGCTGCTGGCTGAAGAGGGGCATGCGTGGAACATCCTTGAAGCTCCCATCCCACAGCCTGACTCAGGGCTGGAGCCAAACAGCTTCACCCAGGCCTCATGTTCGGCATTCTCAGCCTGGGAGTGCCCAGAGTGGCAGTCTGGTGGCTTGAGCTGCTGTTGTGGCCATGGGGCTCACCCTTCCCTGTGCAGGGGTGTGGTGAGGGTTGGACACCCCTGGCTTGTGCCCAGAGACTTCTGCCCATCCTGCTCCACTTCAGGGTGGGCTGTGCTGGGTGGGAGTCCCTGTCCCCAAATGCTCCTATCGCCAAACACTCTCTTGTCCAAAAACGTTCCCCTTGTCACCAGCCTCCAGCCCACGGGGACAGGGCCGGCATCTCCTGACACCACCAGCACAGCAGCTACAGGGGTGAGTTCCCCCTGGGCACGGGGGGGGTTGCCAGCAGCGGGACCCACCGGGTGCTCCCCACCAACCCTGAGCCTGGCACCCTGAGCCGGAGGCACCCTCTGGGGACGCTGGGTGCTGAAAGCAGCCTATCTGTCCCCGCAGCCTCATGTCTGTCCCTGCAGCCTCGTGTCTGTCCCCGCAGCCTCTCTAGATGGTGGCAGGAGAACGGGCTGCGAGCGGAGGTGGCAGCAGGCGTGCGGGGACAGATGGTGCCAGCGTGCTGGGGTGCCAGGGTGCCGCGGCGCCAGGTTGCTGGGGTGTGAGGGTGCCGGCGTGCCAGGGTGCCAGGCTGGTGATGGGACGGGAAATGCTGCAATCTGTGTGCACAGCAGTGCCACGGGCCCGGGCAGCGATTCAGAGGCAGGTGGGGGGGTGGGAGTGGGGCACCGCTGTGACCCCACTACACCCCCAAATCGCCGCCCCTCCCCAGAGCAGCCTGTTCTGCTCTTTTTCAGAAGGAATCCATTCAAAAGAAAACCATTTTGCTTCCTTCCCCCCAGCAGCTCAGCAACAAGCTCCAGAGCCAACACCGTGCCCAAGGTTCCTGCAGGTACTGAGGTCCTGACCCAGCCTGAGCCAGGGGAACCAGCAGTCAGGGCGCTGTGCCCCCACCCGGCTGGCTTGGGTTCCTTCTCTGCCCCCAGGAGCACGGGATGGGGCCTGGGAGGCTGCGTGGGAGGGAGGCGGCACTCCAATACATGCTGGAAGCAGCTTGGTGTGTCCCTGCCGTGCAGCTGAGCTGCAGATTGTGCCCCGCGGTGCCAGGGCTGCGTCTCCTCCCTGCCCCTGAAAGCAGCCGCCGGGAATCTGCTCCTGGCAGCCATGAGCCACGGCAGGGACATGTTAACCCTGGAGCATAACCCCCGCCCTGGTTCAGGGGGACCACCGAGGCGGGAGGCCCTTAACGTCCTGCCCCAGCACTCCGGGAAACAGCTCCCAACAGCCTCCTCTCGCCTTGAAATCCTCCTGGATGAGCGCCGGTGATGGGGTTTGAGGTGACACCCGGCCCCCAGCACGGGTTGTGCACCTCGGTGGCGACACGGCAGTGAACCTGGACATGCTGGGCTGCCGCAGGAGCAGGGCAGGAGGGTTTGGAGCTCGGTGGGTACTGTGGGGTGGGAAGAACACCCAAAAGCAGCTGGGAGATGCTGCCAGCAGCTGCCTGTCCCCTCCACTGGCACTGCGGCTCCCGGCGTGCTCTGCTCCCGCGTCACCAACCCTCCTTCCCTCCCCTGCTCTTCCCAGCAGCCCTGACAGCATCTTCGGGCAGGCATCAGCTCACGGCACCGAGTGTGACAGGCTGCCTGTGCCGTGGCAGCCCGGCACGTCCTGTGGTGCCAGTCTGCCGGGGTGGGGGGGAAGCAAGAGATGGCCAAGGGGCGAGCGACCTTCACAGTGACCGCGGGACTGGGCTTGCTTGGAATATTTGGGGCTGTTCAGGTCATTTCCCTGCTCTGCCCATGGCACACTCCAGGATATTTCCTTCCCCAGCAGAAATCCCAGGGTACATCCGTGGGGAGCCGCAGGCTCGTGGCGGGCTGTGGGATGCAGCTGGGTGATGCCCGTGTTTGATCTGGCTCCTTTCATCTCCCTCATCTTAATTAGTGATTAATATGCTGCAAGTGCTGTGAGGACCATGAGCTCCAGGCAGGCACTAACTGGTGCTGCTGGTGTTACTATCATCCACTCTGGGTGTGACCCACGTGCTGGCAATGTGCCACCCTGCAGCCTGGCAGCCCCAAAAGGAGCCTCTGAGTCCCACGCAGCCCCACTGTGTCTCACAGAGTTCTGCTGAGCCCCAGAGAGCCCCACTGAGTCCCAGAGAGCCCCACTGAGCCCTGTCGAGCCCCACTGAGTCTCACCAAGTTCTACTGAGTGCCATGGAGCCCTGCCAAACCCCACACAGGCCTGCTGAACCACACAGATCCCCGTGGAGCCACATGGAACCCCATAATGACCCATGGAGTCCTACTGAGCCCCATGGAACCCTACTGGGTCCTACAGTGCTCCACAGAGCCCTGCCAAGCCTCACAGATCCCCACAGAAGCCCACAGAGTCCCATGGAGCTCTGCTGAGATCCACAGAGCCCTGCTGAGCCCTATGGAGCCTTGCAGAGCCCCATGGAACCCACTCAAGCCCCATGGAGCCCTTGCAGAGCCTCACAGAGCCTTGGGCACAGCCCAGCTGGTCCCTCATTGCCAGTTCAGCCTCTGTGTCCCCGGGGCACGGCAGAGCCTCATCCTCCAGCACCGGCGTGGTGACACGGGAGGGCAAGCCACGTGCAGGGCATGCGACCCTGTCCCTGCGGCCCCCCGCAGTCCCCAGGCCAGCTCCCCAGCCCCGGCGCTTCTGGCGTGACCTAGAAACAGCCCCGAGCTATAAATAGGACGAAGCTGGAGGAGAGCTCAGAGCCACAGCTCGAAACGCCACCAGCAGCAGGCTGCGGGAGTCAGGGGACAGCGTGGCAAGGGCAGGCAGGTGATGTGGGGACAGGTGCCTTGTGTCAGTGCCGTGGGGAGGGGTGAGCTGAACCTACTCCATCCTAGTGAGGAAGGCTGTGGTGGCTTTCATCTGCTTCTCCGATGGCACCAGAGCCCCCCAGCTCTGCCCCATTTCCCACACCGTGCCTGTTCCCAGCACTTTCACTCCCAAAATGCTCTTCTGCCCCTTTCCTGCTCTTGGCACCATCCAGCACCCATCCTGCCTTGCTGGGTCACTACACTCCTGTGACGCAGGTGTTGGCATTTCTCCTCTGGTGCCATGCAGATGGCCCCATCCGTACTCAGAGCATCAGAGGTGCTGGGAGCTGTGGCAGGGGCTGATGAGCAGAGAAGGCATCATGGGGACTGGCAGGTACTTGTGAGCCAGTCACCTCTCCTGCTGCCCAAACCTGAAGCTGCCTGTGCCCTGAGTGGCTGCCAGATGGGAGAAGGGTGGCAATGTCACAGTGGTGCCTGGCACTGAATTCAAGTGTCAGAATGTGATTTGACCTCTTGATTTGAAGCTATTTGAGAAACCACTGAGCAGTCTGCTCCCAATAGGGATTAGAGCCACCCAGGTGACACTTCCCTGTCCTCTCCAGCAAGGGACTTGGTGACAGTGGGATGGCCCTGGTCCTGGCAGAGCGGGCACAGCTCATAGCTGTGGGAACAACCTGCTGTCACCCCTCAGAGCATGGGGCAGCCCCACAGGAGCAAAGGTGCTCAGCTTAGAGTCAGGGAAGCCCCAGAGCAAACCATGGCCTGTGTTAGGATGTTCTTGCTCAGCCCAGGTGAGCACAGGGACAGATCCAGAATGATGGGAGGTGCCCTGTAATGCTCTGAGGAGGTGCTGAGCCCTCATCTTCCTCCAGAACAGCTGCCACTGTGTCCTGGGTTGGAGGTGTCCTGGAGCTGCCACTGCCCGGTGCCTGCAGTGCTCGCTGACCATGTTGCCAAATGTTAAGGAGGATGAGAGAAAGCCCACGGCTGCCTCAACTGCTGCCCCTGGCTGCATCCAGATGCTGCACCACTGTGGAGTGCATGGAGCTAAGCCATGTGTCCTGCACCTGTTTGGGAGCATGTCCATGCCAGGGTGGGCATCACCAGGAGAATGGAGCCTTGGAAGGCTGAGGGAGAGCAGGAGATGGGGATGTGGTAACAGCGGGGCGTGGAACCTGCCACAGTGGGACGCGATCCGCTGTGAGGACATTTCAGCCCCGTGGTGGTGATGGTGAACCCCAAGTGATCCAAGTCCGGAGTATCTGAGGCCTTTTTGCTGCGTGGAACGATGGGGAAGGGATGAGGAGCCTGATCCCTGCGTGGGGCACTGCAGAGGTGCCTGTCCCAGCCCCGTTACCCAGCACATGGCACCCATGGGTTGCTGAACCCCAGTGTTTGGGGCTCTGAAGAGTGGTGACATAGGAGACACCTTGGCTGCAGACCCTGGGACCTTGCACCCAGCACCCCCAGCTCCACCTGGGGCCAGCCCACCCGCAGCCCCCGAGTCGGGCTGGACCTGGACCCGGACCCGGACTCATGGTGTGAGGAGCGCGAGCGGTGGTGGTGCTGGGAGCAGGGAACTGGTGCCGAGGGGGAGCACTGGGGATGGGGAGGGAGTGGGGGGCACTGGGAATAGCGAAGAGCAGGGGGCTAGGGAGCACCCGTGCTGGGTGCGGGGCAGAACTGGGGACAGAGAGCAGCCGTGCCGGGGGGGGGGAGGGCTGCGGGGTGACCCGGGGTGGGGACCGCTGTGATGCGGGGGGAAGCAGGGATGTGTAGCTCCGGTGCTAGGGGGAATCAAGAACGGAGAGCGCCCCGCAGCTCCAGGGATGTGAAGCGTTGATGTTATGGGGAGGAAACCGGGGCTGGGGAGCGCTGGAGCTGAAGGAAGGGGAGAACAGCGTGACCGGTGCTGCAGAGAACTGATGATAGTGGGGAGAAGCGGAAACGGGAAGCGCCGGTGCTGGGGAGGATCGAGGACCGGGAGCGCCCCACATCGCCCGCTTCTCTCGGTGTAACGGCGGGTCAGCCCCCGCCCGGTTCCCTTCCCTCCCCGTCCCCCCCTTTCCCGTCCCCGGGGGCTGCGGGGCGGTGCCGGTGGCGGGCGGAGCGCGGGGCGGGGCGGCGGGAAGGGGGTGCGGGGCGGGGGGGCAGCGCCGCTCCGCTCCCTCCGATCCCTCCGCTCCTCCCGGTGGCGGCGGCGGGGCCGCGGTATGAGCCCGGCGCGGCCTCGGAAGGGGGGCGGGCGGCGGCGGCGGCTCCTCTCCCGCCGAGGCCGGGGCGCGGCGCCTCGCCCCACCGGTAAGGTGGCGTCGGGAGGGATGGGGAGGGATGGGGACCGGGGAGGGAACGGTGGCGGGCGCGGTGGGGCCGCCCTTTGTCTGGCTGCAAGGCGCGGAGAGACCTAAAGAACCATCTCGGTACCACCTGGGTGAATGGGTAGCGATCACCCCGCGTAGACCGGGGGCTTACCGGGTGATGCTGATGCTGACTCCGGGGCTCGGTCGCGCCCACCCATCCCTGGCACCGTGTCCCCCTTCCCCGGACAGTGCCACCTGCCCCTGGCCCTGCGGCTGCGGGGACAAACTCGGGGTCGGAGATGGAAACGGGGGATGGAGCGGGGGGGTGGGGAGCAGGGGTGGGGTGGCGGGTGGCGAAGTGGGGGCATTGCCCCCCTTCACCCCTGCCCTGGCCCCGGGGCCAGTTCCAGAGGAAGAAAAGGTTCCCGATGGATGCTTGGGGAGGGGCTCTGGGGGGATGAGCTGAGGTGGAAAAAGGCTGGGGAAGGGGAGTGGGGAGGGGAGAACTGCGAGGGGTGGCCTCGGGGGCATCTCAGGCCATCTGCCCTTGTCATCTCCCCTCCTCATCTCCTTTCATCTGCCTTCGTCTTCCCTTCTTATCTCCCCTTGCCTCCTGTCTTCATCTTCCATCATCTTCTCTTGTTTCCTCTCGTCATCTCCCCTCATCATCTTCCCCCTTGTCTCCTCCCGTGGTCTCCCCTCATCATCTCTCCTTGCCTCCCCTCCTCATATCCCTCATCATCTCCCCTCATCTCCTCTCATCGTTTCCCCTCACTCCCCGCCCTTGACATCCCCCTGTCTCATCTCATGTTCCCCTGTCATCTCTCCTCACCATCTCCCGAGGTTTCCCACCGTCTCCCAGCACGGTGCAGGCACTGGAGCCGGCCTCCATCCCACAGCAGGCTCTCCTGGCTGCGGTGGGGAAGGGGGAGCGTGACCCACTTTCCTTCGGGTCCGGTCTCGCCGGTGCGGTGCCCGCGGACGGGTGGCTCTGGCCGGCAGGGAGCCGTGCAGCAGCTCGGGGACGGGTGAGGGCCACGGGGGGCCCTGGGCAGTTGGATGTCGGCACCCCTCTGCGCTTGACTCACTGCTAGCAAAGCCTTGGGGCTGGCTGCCTGCGTGCCAAGCCTGGCTCTCTGTGTGTCTGTGGTGTGGCCCTGAGTGGGGTCTTCCCGTGCTCTACCCGGGATACTACACGATGACGTGCCAGAGGGCGAGAGAGCGATGGTAAAGCACGGCAGAAGGGGGAACAGCCCCCTCGGTGGCATCTGGGGCAGTGCCAGGGTTCCAGCAGCTCTGGCCATGAGGGTCCCGTGCAGGGCAGGACATGGCACCACGTGTCAAAGCCGTGAAGCTCCATGGAGTGGAGACCAGGCTGGTTTTTGTAGCAAGATGACGTGTCCCACTGCCCCCGAGAGCCAGAGGGGCGAGGGCACGGCTGGTCCTGCCCGCGGGCACCGGGCGGGCGGCGGGCAGGTGCCGCTCGGGGCATTTGTCTTTGCAGATCCCAAACGTGAGACGCTGCCGGCGCTGGCGGAAGAGTTTTGGGAGGGAGCTGATGACAGGCTGATGAAACCAATCAAACAATGAAGTAATCAGAAAGCCCCGGCGCCGGCGGCGAGCGCGGGAGGAGCTGCGGGCTGGAGGAGCTGAGGTCCTAACGAAGCCATCCCGCTCGGCAGGAACAGTCCCGGGAGGATGAATCCCTGAAGGGCGGTCGAGGTCTTGTGGTCAGGGGCCGATGGACAGAGCCAGCAGGGTGCAGACCAGGGCAGGGAAAATCCTGCTGGCAACCTCCGAGAGAGCAGTGTGGAGGACACGGAGGGGACAGACGTGGCTCCCCGAGGAGTGGTTGCCACCCATCCCTTGATGAAGCTGGTGGAGGAGAGAGCCTGGGAGCCTCTTTATTTCCTCTTCCCAAATTTGCCTGCAAACCTGGATCCTGGGGCTGAAGGCTGAAGAACCTTATCATAGGCTCATGGCTGGGACAGGAGGTGGCTCCTGCTACGGAGGATGCTATGGATGGGTGTGAGAGGACCTGACCCTGCCCTGCAGTTGGGACATTGCTTCTGAGAGAGCTGCTCCCACCAGCTGGGAGCCCCCAGGCTTCTGGGTGATTGTTGGCTGCACCGAAGCGGATCCTGGTGCCGAGTAGTCTGCTGTGGGCTGGGCAAGAGCTGGTATGAGAACTCTGGATAACTGGGAATTCAGTGCCATCATGCGGAAAAGTGTCCCAGCCTGGGGGCACTGGGAAGCTACACCTGCTGCAGGTGCTTTGGCAGGGGTTTGGTGCTGGTTCAAGGTTCACAGTGTGAGCCACCCTGGCGTGTTCCCCAGTGCTTTAGCACCACCACACAGCTGGCAAGAGCTGTGAGCACATGGAAACGTGCCCCTTCCTTTGCCCCACAGAGGGGGACTGCTCCCCTGGGGTGGCAGGGTGCCGGCAGAGGAGCTGTCACCAAAAGGCCTGCAGCTGCTGTCTGGTTTCCCTGTGCTGGGCATGCCCAGCCGCCTCACGGGCACCCTCAGCTTAACAGGAGCAGCTCTGGGTGACCCTGGCTTGGCATGTGGACAAAGGGGCCCTCTCCCCACCTGTGTTCTGCTGCTTTTGGTGGGTTGGGAGGCAGTGGCCAGCCTGGCTGCAGGATGCCTGAGCATGGTGGGTACCCCACGACTCTGAGTCCTGGCGAGATGCCAGTTGTCACCCCATGGAGACACTGTCCCTGTTTGGTGAAGGTGCCTTTGTGAGCCTTCCCTGGGCACCAGCGTACCACAGCCCCCAGGAGGCACAGCTAATAACACATTGTCCCAGTGGCAATGAGGAGATGAGAGGATGTCCCCAGAATGGGGTCAGGCAGGAATGGAGGTGGAAGAGGGTGGAAATGGAACAAGATGCTGGGAGGCAGCAGCTCAGGGTGGGGCACAGCCAGTGCACCGCTGGCACCCAGAACCACGTGGGCAGCACCAGGGCAGCACGGGGAGTTGTGGGACTGCGAGCAGGGATGGCTCTGGGTGGCAAAGTGCTTTCTTGGATGACTCGGTGGTTTGGAGAAAATAGGTGAGGTTTGGGAGGGAGATCCCTCCCGATGGGTGCCCTGGCCTCCAGCCTGCCAGGCTGGGGGGAGTCAGTGTTGCCCACTAATAATTAATGCCAATTACACTGTAATTAATAAGCATCGCAGCAGTGGGAGGGTTTTTGGGAATGGGGATGGAGGAGATCAAAGCTCTGACAAATCCACGTGGTGCAGCTGGGGCAGCCGCAGGGACAGAGCAGGGAGTGCCGGTGCCCGCCCTGCTGCCGGTTGTTTCTCATCCTTCCCCTCCTCCAAACAGAAATCTGGGTCCTGCAGAGCCCTTGCCCCTGCCTCGGCTGCTCTCCCCTTCATCTTCTCCGTTCCTTGCCCCGGAGCAGCCGGGTGTGAGCTGCTTGGCCGCAGAACCCCTGTGCGGGGCTCAGGCAGACCCTTTCCCTTCGACTCCACTCAGTTACCGCTTATTCTCCTGACCTGCCGCTCTCCGATGTGGCCAGAGTGACTTTCCCCCTTCCCGTCTCAGTTTCCAAGCAGCTGCAGCTCCAGCAGCGTATTCTGCCAGGAGCCTGGGGCAGCTCTCCTGTGCAGCCTCTGCTCCTCTCAGTGAGCCTGTAATGAGTTTGCAATTACTTATTGGCAGAGCCCATGCGCCCGGGGCTGGGCGTGCAGTGGGGCAGGATATGGAACAGGATGTGGAGTGGGATATGGAGCGGGATGCAGAGCAGGGGGAAGCATCCCTTTGCAGGGAGCAGCGTTAGGGTGGGAGTGGGTTAGTGGTGCCAGCCCCAGTACCTGATAGGATGCTGGGCTCCGGATAAGGGATGCCTCCCTCCCGGGAGCTGCTCCATGGTGTTGGGTGGAGCCGACAGTTGCTGACAGGAGACAAGTGGCTGCCTATAAATACCTGCCAGGGAGCAAGGAAGAGGTGGGTGGATTATCCTCCTCACTCAATGAGATAAATGGTTCTGAAGCTTAAACAGAGAACAATTTTAGTCTGAATAGTAGGAGAAATGGTTCAGGATGCGGAGATGACGGCAGGAGCCACCTGCAGTGAGCAGTGGGGTCCCAGTGCCATTTGGCAGCATCCTCTCTGCCCTCTGCTATGGTCTGGGATCTTGTGGCATGGAGACCTTCACCAGGACTCAGCTGGGATGTGTGTTGTTGCTCCCTGCTTTTAAAAGCTCCTTCTTAAAGAACACCAAATCAACTGAGCAGGAGAGCCATGCTGGGAGGGTGTTTGACATCCCTCAGGTGCGGTGCTGGCTGCTCTCTGGTGCTTTGAAGCTGTGCCGTGGAGGCCAGGCTGGAATTAGTGTGCTGGGAAAAGGTCCTGTTCCTGCTCTGCTCCCACCTGACCTGGCATGTGGCCATATGGGCCTTGGCACCAGCACAACTGGCATGGGCACAGAAGGCAGCCAAGGATGTGGGGCCTCAATCCTGGACATGCCAGGCTGGAGGCATCTCTTGCTGCATTGGCACTGTCCCAGCCCTGTCCTACTGTCCCCCATCCCCGTGAGCACACAGCACCAGCTGGAAAGGAGCCCTAGCCCCCTCTGCCCGCAGCTGCTGACGTCAAGCCCACATTTCCCAAAGCATTTCAATTGTTAATGAAAACTTCTGCAGCTGAGCTCACTCTGCCCTTGGCACGCTGGTGTTTGCCCACTCATCACTGCTTGGCTCTTCCTGGGGCCAGCGCTGGCTCCATACTCCCCTTAAGTTTTGACAGATCTGGGGGTAATGGAGGCACCATGGCCAGATTCCAGCAGCAACCAGGTGTTTGGCAGCATCTGTGGCAGTGTGCCCAGCAGCCTGCCCCTCTAACATGCACCACAGTAGCTCTCCCCCTCCATAAAGCACCTCAAAAGCCTGTCCAGAAGCAAGAAGGGGACTTGGCATGGTGGGACACCCATTTCTGCTGGGCTTTTCTTGGTCACCAGTCGGAGAGGAGCTGCTTGGAAAACTCACCAGGATTAGCCACAGGAATAAGCAAACAGCCCTTGAGGTGGAGATCTCTCATTCAGCCATCAGTGCGTCCCTTGCTCTTCTCTCTCCCATCCCACCAGCAGGGTTTGTCTCCAAGCTCAGCTTTGCCGACCGTGTGGTCGAGTTTCAGCAGTGCCAGCAAGGAGCTGGCTGTCCAGCCAAGTGCAGCCAAGAGCTCTTCCTGCAGGACGCTGCAAGCTGCTTCTAGTCAGGGATCCGTGGAGCTGCAGTACTGAGCCACCTCCACCTCCAGCACCCAGACGCTGAAGTGGAGCTGCTCTTGCAGGAGGCCAATCAAACCCGTGGGAGATGAGCTGCTCTGGAGATCCGATGAGTCAAGCCGCTACATTTTTGGAACATCATTATGATAGTGAAGTTCCTTTGCTATTTTTCGCCCAACTTCCCAGGAAGGAAGAAACCTCTAATGTATGACAAAGCTGAGCTCTGTTTCAGGATGAGCTCTGCCTTGGGATGAGCTCCACCTTGGGATGAGATTTGCCTAGGGATCAACTCCACCATGGGATGAGATCTGTCTTGGGATGAGCTCCACTTAGGGATGAGGCCTGTCTTGGAATCAGTCTTGTTTACAGAGAAGTCCTGCTTTAGGTTGAGCTCTGCTTTGGGTTGAGCTCTGCTTTGGGATAAACTCTGCTTTGGGATGACCTCTGGCTTGGGATGAGTCCTTCTTTGACATGAGCTCTGCTTCAGGGTGAGCTCTGCCTTCTGATGCTTTCCACTGGGATGTGAGGTGGCGTCATGGTGGGAAGAAAGGAAGGAGAAGTTGGAGACCAGGCTCAACCTTGTTGGGAAAGGGCTGGGAGGATCCTTGTGCATTGGGTAGGACCCTGACCCTGGGATTGCATGAGTGCTTTGTGGGTGCCCATGGGGTGTCTGGCACCATTTGGGGTGGCTGTCACAGCCCCTGTGTGACTGCATGGGCATCACTTGGGCTCCTTCCCACAGGACACCGTCTGGCACAGTTGCTCTCAGCCTCCACCTTCTGCAGGCATGGGCTCACCCATGTGGGTGCTTCACGGGCAGTGAGCCCACGCCTGCAGCCACCGAGCACCCACGGCATGTCCCCAGCCACCACACTGCCAGCCCTATCCTGGAGCTGGGCACTGTTAGTGCCAGAGCGCAGTAGGATTCATTTCCAGCAGGAGGGATTTTTCCCTTCTCCGCTGAGACGCTGCATTACAAACCTAAATATAGCCCAGCGCCTGCTCGGCTGCTGCCCTGTGACTGTCACTCTGCAGCCAGCTCCCTCTGCCATGGTGCCCACCAGCCCTGGGCCAATGGCCCCTCTTAGGGCTTGCTCCATGCAGGTTGTACGTGCCTGTGGTGGGGGTCAGCTCACTGGGGTGCTGGTTTGTGCTCTTGGGGTGGTGGAGGGCAATGCAGCTCCCTGAAGCCATCAGAGCTGGTCCCTGAGGGGTCTCACTGGTGTGGTGGATCTCTTCTCGTGGGGATGGCCAGGGCAAGGAGGAGGCAGCACTGGGTTGTTGGGATGAGGGAGGTCTGTGCTCTGGTCCAGGTGCTGCTGGCACCCTGGGAGGGGAGAGGGGAGAGCTGGTGCTGCTGGATGGTCAGAGCTGGAGTGGTTCACTGCAGAGCCACCATGTCCTGCTCAGGGCCTGTGCCACAGCCCTGGCCCTGCTCTGGAGCACTGCTGGGTGGGTGGGACAGGGCTGGTTCTGGGATCCTCACTGGGGACTGTGGTGAGGAGCACCGAAGGGCCCCAGCTCCTGTCCTGCACAGTGTCTGTAAACATAGCATGGCCAAGGAAACCTCTGTATGTCTGTGTGTCCACCCATGTCCCTGTCCTCGTGGCTCTACCATGTCCCAAACCCTCACTTTGCCCCCAGATATCCCTCGAGTTGGGGGCACAGGGGACACAGCAAGCCCTGGCCCTGCCCTGCTTGGCTCCTCTGCAGAGCCACTGGGTTGGTGGCCCCTGGGGACAGAGGGGTGGCAGCAAGTGGGTGCAGTTTAGCACTGCCCTGAGCAGCCTGGAGCGTCTTTGCAAGGCACCATGGCCTCCAGACTAGAGGATGGGATGGGATGGGATGGGATGGGATGGGATGGGACGGGATGGGATGGGACGGGACGGGACGGGACGGGACGGGATGGGACGGGACGGGATGGAATGGGATGGGATGAGATGGGATGGGATGGGATGGGATGGGATGGGATGGGATGGGAGGGGATGGATGGGATGGGATGGGAGGGGATGAGATGGGATGGGATGGGATGGGAGGGGATGGATGGGACGGGAGGGGATGGATGGGATGGGATGGGATGGGACAGGATGGGATGGGATGGATGGGGCAGGATGGGACGGGATGGGATGGGACGGGATGGGATGGGATGGGATGGGATGTGTTGCGGTGACTTTGCAGCACCCCCAGAAGCGGCGCTGGGTGTGTGCCTTCCAGCGCAGCCATGAGCGCAGGTTCAGTGGAGCAGGAGCCGTCACGCAAGCTGGCCTGCTGCGGGGTGCCCCTCATCACCGAGGACATGCAGTCCCTGGCCATCCGCACCCTCTCAGGCACCGACATCAGCAAGCACTATGACCTCATCCGTGAGCTGGGCAAGGGCACCTATGGCAAGGTGGACCTGGTGTCCCACAAAAGCACAGGTGAGGGAGGCAACGGGGCAAAGGGGATGTGGCTGTGCTGGGAGTAGGGTGGCTGGCACGTGCCAGCCATGCCCAGGGCTCACCTTCATCCCATGGTCACTGCAGGCACCAAGATGGCCCTGAAGTTTGTCAACAAGAGCAAGACAAAGCTGAAGAACTTCCTGCGGGAGTTCAGCATCACCAACACGCTATCCTCCAGCCCCTTCATCATCAAGGTCTTCGACGTGGTCTTCGAGACTGAGGACTGCTACGTCTTTGCTCAGGAGTATGCCCCCGGCGGGGACCTCTTTGACATCATCCCGCCACAGGTGGGACCCTGCCCCTGCTGGGGAAGCTTTTATTTGGGGAGGTGCACCCCAGGTGCTGACTAAAACCACTGCTGTGCTTTGGTAGCCATGAGGGATGGGACCCCATGGTTGGGGACTGAGCATCCCTGTGTGGGGTGAACCTTGACCACAAGTGCCCACAAGCAAGCCTGGACCTGGATCTGGTATCCACTCCCAGGGTGAGCTGGTACACATTACCCACCCCTGAGGTGGTCTGTGACATCTCACCTATGCCTAGAGTGGCCTGAGACACATCACCATCCCCTAGAGGTCTTGAGACCCATCACCCATCCCTTGGGTGGTCCTGAAACCCATCACCCATCCAAGAGTTGCCCAGAACCAACCACCTGTCTCTCTGCCACAGAGAGCATCCCAGATAAAAGCTGTGACCACATCAGATGTGTAATGATACAGAGATACGGTGGCCTCTGGTGGGATGGCCACGGGGCTCAGTGAGTTGACCACAGGGCACGCTGGCAGGCTGCTGATCCGTGTCCCTGCTCCGCAGGTGGGGCTCCCCGAGGAGCTGGTGAAGCGCTGCGTGCAGCAGCTGGGCCTGGCCCTCGACTACATGCACAGCAAGAGCCTGGTGCACCGGGACATCAAGCCCGAGAACGTGCTGCTGTTCGACCGCGACTGCCGCCGCGTCAAGCTGGCCGACTTCGGCATGACGCGCAAGGTGGGCTGCCGGGTCAAGCGTATCAGCGGCACCATCCCCTACACCGCGCCCGAGGTGTGCCAGGCCGGCCGGGCTGAGGGTTTCGCCGTGGACACCAGCATCGACGTCTGGGCCTTCGGGGTGCTCATCTTCTGCGTCCTCACGGGCAACTTCCCCTGGGAGGCGGCGGCGGCCTCCGACTCCTTCTTCGAGGAGTTCGTGCGGTGGCAGAAGGGGCGGCTCGGGGGGCTGCCCTCCCAGTGGCGCCGCTTCACGGACAGCGCCCTGCGCATGTTCCAGCGCCTGCTGGCCCTGGACCCTGAGAAGCGCTGCCCTGTCAAGGAGGTTTTCTACTTCATCAAGTGCGACCTGATGGCCGAGGTGCGCCGCCGGCCCTCCTACCGCTCCCGCAAGCACGCCGGGGACAAGCTGCCGGCGGGACCGCACCGCCACGACCCGGCCGGCTCCTGCACCCCCGCCCCGCTCAAGAGGACCGTCCTGACCGACGGCAGCGGCCCCCGCGGCCCCGAGCCTGGTGTGGCCTCCCCGGGCACGGCCGGCAGGACAGACGGTCGGCAGGATAAAGGCAAAGGGCAGATGGTCCTGGCCACAGCAATAGAGATCTGTGTCTGATGGCCACCCGGACCCTGGCGGTCCCCCGCCCCAGGGACAGGGATCGGGGGTGTCACTCGTGGTGGTGGCAGGAGCCGAAAACAGGCTCTGGGTGTCCCAAAGCAAAAAACAAACAAACACACAAAAAACCCAACACCAACACACAACAAAGCGGAAGAGGAAAAGGACAAAACTGGTGGATGCTGATCCCCCCCGCCCTGTCCGGCTGAGGCTGGCAGCGGGAGCCTGCCCCAAGGCACCACTCGCTGACAGGGAGGACGTCGGTGCCCCTGGCCCTGCCACGGCCACACTGCGCCCTGCAAGGCTCTCTCCATGGTGGCATGAAGACGGGTCTCCCGGTATGGGGAGAAAGAGTGGCGTGGGGGTTTGGGGCAGCCAGTACCCACCGGCTCTCCCCACCCCTGCAGCCCCTGGCCGGGGCGAGGGAAGGCTGATGACCCCGCACCGTGGAGGAGGCCTTTGGGGAAAGGTGGGTGGGTGAGGATCTGCCCCCTTCCACCAATCCCTGCCCCTCTAGTGGGGAGTGGGAGGGGATGGGGTGGTGGGCGCTGGATCGGAGATGGGGAGCTGGGGGGTCACCAGCAGCCTGGGATCCCCCGGCAGCCCCGGCTGCCTCCCTGCCGTGGGAGGCGCTGGCAGCCATCGATGTAGCAAAGTGTCCCTGTCTGTGTGTTGTCGCTCGTCCCAGCCGCTGGCAGCCCCTGCCCCCTTGCCCAGCTCTGTCAGGTACCACCAGACCCCTGCCAAGGGACAGGTCCCCTCCAGAACCCCCGCTGTGCTCCGGGCTCTGGCTGGTGGCCGTGGTGGCAGCTCTCTGGCGGGTTGGACACTCAGGGCTGGTGGGTCTGCCAAGGTAGTGTCCCCTTGTCCCCTCTGCAGACTTTTTGTACCCAGGGACTGGAAGAGGTGGTGGCAGTGGTGCATCTTCAGACTGAGCTTCACAGCCTGGGGAGATGGGGAGGGGGCTTCGAACAGGCTCCCGAAGGTCTGTATGGTTCCCTGTGCTGTTCCCATTGCCTCTCCTTGCTGTCGCCCCTTCCCAAACTCCAGATCCCCTCCCCTGCGGCCAGGCATGGGGGTGGTGGCAGGAGCCGCTGGTGGCCCCTTAGTGACAAAATCACGGTGTGTGTGTGGGGGTTACACCTCCCTTCCTTGTTTTGGGCGCCCAGGGCAGTGAGGGGCTCTCCCTTCTGCCAGGTGGGGAGGCTAGCGGGGGGCACCCCGAGGTGACATCACCCCAAACCCTGGCATGGTTCGGGCTTCCCTCCCGTGGGGTGGGTGCCGTGGGGACTCCCCCCGCGTCCCCCCCCCAATTCCCACACAAAGGGCTATAACGCTATTCAGCAGCAGCAGTTTACAGAGCGGGCGGGTGTCCCCCGCCAGCGCCGCTGCCCCCCTGTCCCCGTGACACCCACCCCTGCCCGCCGCCCACCTGCCCGCCCGCGGTGCCAGGGCCGCGGGCCCGGTGTAGACGTAGCATTGCCCTGCCGTAGACGCTAGGCGCGGTCGTTCCTCTTTGCCTTAGGTCCCTCCTTGTCCTCCCCCTCTCGTGCAATAATGTAGATACGGGAGCCCGGCCGCCCCGGGGAGGGCTCGCTGGGTGGCACCTCCTGGGGGGTGTGTCTGTCTGTCTGGCAGAGGGGTGCCCAGGTGTGATTTCTGTCCCGTGGGGTCGCGGTGTGGGTAGGTTGTTGGGGTTTTCTTTCCTGTTCCCTCAGCTGTCAGTTTGGGCTCTCCCCGCAGGAGAGACTGTAGTGTCACAGACGTTACCTCAGTTTGTCACTGTTGAAAAGAATAACAAAACAAAATTACAAGGGAAACGGCTCAGAAATTACAAAATACACAGTTATAAAAGCAACAAAAATCCTCACTGGCACTGAAGGCTTTTTTTTTTTTTTTTTTTAATAAAACAAAACTGATGTTGACCTGGCCAGGCTGAGAGTTGGGTGCAGGGGAACCTCATGAACTTCAACAGGGACAGGTGTAGGGTCCTGCACCTGGGCAAGAACAACCTCCTGCAGCAGGACAGGTGAGGGGGGACCTGCTGGGAAGCAGTTCCAAGGAGAAGGACCTGGGAGTGCTGGAGGACAATGTGTCCTCACAGCCAAGAACCCAAACGGTGCCCTAGGGGGCATGAAGAAGAGTGTGACCAGCAGGGCAATGGAGATTGTCCTGCCCCTCTGCTCAGCCCTAGGGAGGCCACAGCTGGAGTGCTGGGACCAGTTCTGGGCTCCCCAGTTCAGGAGAGACAGGGAACTGCTGGAGAGAGTCCAGGGGAGGCTGCAAAGCTGCTGAGGGGCATGGAGCAGCTCTGTGAGGAGCAAAGGCTGAGTCCTGGGGCTGAGAGCCTGCAGAAGAGCAGCCCCAGAGGGCAGCTGAGCAATGCTCAGCAAGAGCTAAAGGAGCTGTGGGGCACAAGAGGCTGGGGCCAGACTCTGCTCAGTGCCCAGGTGCCCAGGGACAGCACAAGGGGCACAAAGTGGCAGGCAGGAGGTTGGATGTGAGCAGAAGGAGAAAGTTGTTTGGTGTGAGGGTGCTGGAGGGCTGGAGCAGGCTGACCAAAGAGGTTGTGGAGTGTCCTTGTGTGGAGAGCTTCCAACTCCCCCTGGGCATTGTGCTCCTGGGCATTGTGCTGTGGATGCCCTGCTGGAGCTCCAGGCTGGGTGAGCTCCAGAGGTCCCTTCCAACTCGGTCTCTGGGATTCTATGGTGATTGTACTGTAGATTACAGTGGGGGCTCTACCTGCCTTCACCCTGCCTTGGGCTTGGGACTCCCTCTCCTCCCACCTTCCCTCTGTTTCTCCATGCCCAGCTCTCTTGGCCACCCCAGGGCAGGAGGGAAGAAGACCAGGGCAATAGGCCAGGGTGGCAGCACCCCCCTACTGCCGGTGTAGCCCCCTCCAAACAGGCAGGAATGCACCAAACGCATTCCAACCACGTCCGCAGGCTAATTTCAATTTCCTGGCAATTATGCAAATGAATGTGGATTTAATTAAGGGCAGATTTCATTAAAGTCTTCTTGGGGGAAACGAGAATAGAGTGGGGGAGAGCGAGGAGGAGGGATGAAGGCAGTGCCCGCCCCGGAAGATAAATAGATGTAGGGGATGCCAAGGGGATGGGGTAGGATCCCTTGGGAGCGGGGCCTTGGGGCCGCTCTTTTTGCTCCCTTCCATGGCCCCCCCCCATTGTACGAGGTTCAGGGTGCTTAGCCCATAGATGGGAGGCTGCGTGGGGCAGGGTTGAGGCATGGCAGGGGGGCAGCGTCCGAGACGGATCCTGGAAGATGCAGTAGAAGCAGCTCCGACCTTGCTTGCTGATATGTGGGCAGCAGGCAGCGATCTCCTGCTCCTCCCCCAGCTCCGCAGCGAAGGCTCCGGGCTCCCCTCCCCTCAGCGCAGCCACAGCGCTGCTTTGACACGGCACTAGTATCATTTTCTTTTATCTCTCTTGCCCAGCTAAAAATACAGCATTGGCCACGCCGAAAGGTCTAGGAAATCAATGTCATTGTCACCAGGCGCTGGCTGGAAGGACTCTCCCCTTCGCCGCTCACCGACAGACAAGGAGCCGCTGCCATTTGCGGGCTCTGAAGGCGGCCACTCGGCTCCGTCAGCGGCGCTGCCGCTAATTCAGAGGGCAGCAGCTAATTTTAGCCCAGCGAGCTCGACATGCTGAGAGTCGACAGCGGGGCGGCAGCCGGGCTCCAGGTGAAACCTTCAGACCCCAAAGCTGTAGCAAAGGCCATCTGCCCAGCAAAGCCACTTCCTAGCTGGCAAAGCCACTGTGAGCCCGCTAAATCCATTGCCCACCTGGCAAAACCATTCCCTGCCTGGCAAATCTATTCCCCTTCCTGCAAAGCCATCTCCTGCCTGGCAAAGCCATTGCCTATTAGCAAAGCCATTACCCACTTGGCAAAGTCATCTCCTGCCTGGCAAAGTCATCTCCTGCCTGGCAAAGTCATCCCCTGCCTGGCAAAGCCATCCCTTGCCACCTCTTGCTCCCCATCTTGGCCAGGAGCCACCCCACGGCCTTGGCCGCTGCCCTTGGGCAGTCCCTGAGTGCTGGCAGAGTGCTGTCCCCCATGGCTGGCTGCAGGGCAGGGCACTGGGGGTCCAGGAGTGAAGGCACTGAGAAGCTGGAGCAGGTCCAAAGCTGGGGAAGGGTCTGGAGAACAGGGTTGTGGAGGGGCTGCTGGGGGTGTTGAGCCTGGAGAAGAGGAGGCTGAGGGAGACCTCATTGCTCTCTACAGCTCCCTGAGAGGAGGCTGGAGCCAGGTGGGACTTGGGCTCTGCTCCCCAGTCTCAGATGATAGAAGGCAAGGAAATGGCCTGAAACTGTGCCAGGGGAGGGTTAGGTTGGAGAGGAGGAAAAATTTCTTCACTGCAAGAGTGGTCAGGGACTGGAAAAGGCTGCCCAGGGAGGTGGTGGAGTCCCCATCCCTGGAGGTGTTCCAGAAAGGTGTGACCATGGCACTTGGGGCCATGGTTTGGTGGCCATGGTGGGGTTGGGTTGCTGGTTGGACTGGATGAGCTTGGAGAGCTTTTCCAACCCAAGCAGTTCTATGATTCTAAGGCTGTGTGAGTGCTGAATATGGAGTGGGTGCTGCAGGTCCAGCCCTACCAGCATCCCATAAAAACAGATCCTGCCAAGCTGGGAAGCCAGGAAGGCCTGGCCATGGCTCTCAGCAAGCCTGTCCACCTCTACTTTCATCCAGCCCTCAATTTCTGGAGCTGGATTTTGCCTGGTTTTGCTTAGAGTTGCTGAGTGAGCTGCAGCCCCAGTGAAAATACTGGAGGTTGAGAGTAAAAATAACTGTGAATGATCCACTCATTGAGAACACCAATGATCAGTGCCAAGCTGGCATCACAGGAATCCCACCCAGCCCCAAAGCAGCCCTTTAAAAGGAAACGTTCTGCACCAAGCTGCTGCTGGAGCTCCCCTGACAATTCAGGAGGGGCTGCAGGGGGAGGATGCATCCTGAGCCAGGAGTGCAGGGTCTGGAGTGGAGCACAGGAGCCTGGCATGGGCACAGCCTTCATTTGATGCTCTACTTGGGGCTGCTCTGGTCCCAGGAATGTCCCAAAATAGAGATGGAGCAGAGCTGGGAGGTGGGAGGCAGCTCATGGGCAACACTGCACCAGCTCTGTGGGTGTGCTGCTGGCAGTGGGGTCTGTGTGGACACACACAAGGACATCCTGCTGCCCTTTCTAATGCGGCCCAGGCTTGTCTCCTGCCTGTCCTTCCCACAGGGCCTCCCTAATCTCTGTGGGTCCAGCTGCCATGGATGATGGACAGATGTCAGTCAAACTCTGGCAGCTGCTGAGGGTCCTTGCAGGGATGCTGCCAGAGCCAGGCAGCAAAAGCTGTCCTGAAGTGGGGAAAAGTCCATCCCCATGCCAGGAGGGATAGTTCAGCAGGGCCACAGCTGGTGGCATAAAGGAGAGGTGACCTTGAGTGACAGCTGCAGCCACCTTCAGACAGAGTGAGAGCAGAGCTGGCTGCACCTCCATCCCCACCCACTCTTCACAGCCCATCTCCCTGGCAGGGCTCTGCTCTGTGAGCATCCTGCAGGATGCTCAGCTCAGCCAAGCTCTGCCAGGTGCCTTTACCCCAGCCTCAGCCATCCTCCCCAATTCTAGCAGAGGGCAGGAGGCTGCCAGTGCCTCCCACCTGGCTGCCTGCTCTCTGCAGAGGTTTTGGGAGCATTTTGTCACCCAAAGGTGTCTCTTCTGAAGGAAATCTCTGTGCTTTTCCCAGGGTCTTTGAGCTGACAGCTAGGGAGGGGGTTGTCAACAGGGGGAGGTGGAGAGGTGAGTGCAGCTTTGGGGTGCAGTGAGGTGCCAGGAGCCAGGGGAGGTGTGAGGAGCGCCCCCAGCCCTGCAGACCTCCCCAGCCACCCAAATGGTTGGGTTACAGCTCGACAGCCCTCCCGTGTTGCCATGGCAACTGCAGCATCCCAGCTTGGCAAGGACAGGAGGGAAATATCTGCCATCACTGCCTTGCCAGGACATGGATCAGGGTGCTGGAACATGGCTCAGAATGCCTGGGAAAGGTCTCAGGATGCAGGGACACAGCTCAGAATGCCAGGAGATGGCTGCAGCACCCCTGCCTCAGACCCAGCTTCCAGTTCTGTGTGCCAGGGGGAGCACCTCAAGCCCAAGGCTGAGCCTATCTTGCTGTTTGTGCCAGCTCCTAGGTGCTGGTCCCTGCTCTTCCTAATTTAGACCTTCCCTCACAGCCCTCTGAAGGCCACAGGGCTGGCAGCAGTGGGGACAGGAGAGGCTCTGCCCATCCCGAACCCCTTGGCAGTGAGGCAGTGTGTGCTGGAACCCAGCTGATGCCCAGCTTTGCTGCCTGCTCCAGCTTCCCTGGCAGAGCATCCCTCTGCTTGACACAGTGTCCCCACGCTGCCCCGAAGCCCTCCTGTCCTCCCTGGGTGGGCTCAGCATCACAGACCCTCCTCCCCCACTGGTGTCTGTTGTGCAGCATTGCCCCACCTCAGTCAGAGCATCACCACAGGCATCATCTCAGCAGCCTCACACCACCTCAGCTCAGTCTGAGGAGCCCTGGAGCTGAGCCCTCACTGACACTGGTGGCACCATCTGGGGAAAAAAGGGAAGCTCCTGGCCCAGAGGCTGCTTTGAGAGGCCTTAATAAACAGTGAGCCAGTCACGAATGGAGCCCAGCCTCTGATCCACCCATGACACCTTGGGGCACGAGGGCAGCCAGGACATGTCTGCTGCAAGCTAGGGATGGAAGGCAGCCCTGGAGACACCACACTGGAACAGCTCTTCAGTTGAAGAGGTCTGGCCAGGGACTGTGCCTCACCCCTCTGCTATCCTGGGGGGATTGATGTACAAAATGTCCCATCCAGTGCTGGCATGAAAGCAGGGGCAGGAATTTGGGTCACTCTGGTGCCCCAGGGCTGGAGCTAGGTCAGGACACCAGGATGAAGCAAGGGTACAAGAGAGACAAGGTCACAGCTTCACAGACTGCATTGGGTTGGAAGAGACCCTCCAAGGGCATCCTGTCCAACCCCCTGCAGGCAGCAGGGACAGCTCCAACCAGAGCAGGCTGCCCAGGGACACAGCAAGGCTGATCTTGAAGGTCTCCAGGGACAGGGCCTCCACCACTTCCCAGGGCAGCCTGTCCCAGTGTCTGTTCACCCTCACTGTGCAGAACTCCCTCCTGATGTCCAACCTAACTCTGCCCTGCTCTATTCCAAACCATTGCCTCTCTTCCTATCTGTGATGGTTTGAAACTGTCTTTTTAATTTTTCCTTGCAAAGTTCAGAACAGAGAAAGTGAAAGAATGTAAATAAGTCACTATTGGGTGTAAGAAAGCAAAATAACGATTGTTCTAAACACTTCCATTGGATAGATAGAAATGTTTAAGAACTATTACCCAAAACAAAGTGGGCACTCTGCACATTCTGTGTTCGGCAGTGGGGGCAGTTGCTGGGCTGTCTGGCTGCTGTTTCTTCTTCTCTTCTGGCTGAAGATAACACGTACTGACCTTGGCAGCTAAGTTAACAACTTTCTGCTTAACTAACTCTGCTTCTCTGTCCAGGGGGGTCTGGGGGGGAAGCTCCTGGGAGAGGGAGGCCCCTTTGGGAGGGTCCCCTTGGGGGGAAGCAAAGGGAGATCGGTTGTTCTTTTTCTGTTGATTGTATATATTTGTGAATGTTGTGAATTTTGTATATTTGTACATATTCATTGCATTTCATCGTAGATTTTAGACTCTGCTTGTAAACACAGCTTTTCATTTGCTTCCAGACTGAGCTAGCCTGGTTATTGTCGGTGGGGGGGGAATTTCAGCTCACACCAACACACTTTTTATTTTTGGCGCCCAACGTGGGGCTCGATTGCTTGTGATTTATTTCTGCTCAGATTAGGAAGCAAAATGAAGCTGTTTTGGATTCTGAGTCATTCTATTTCATCTATTATCGGTGCAATTGTCTACAGATGGGCCATTTCTTGCATGATAGACAAGATTGTGAGATATGTGGCATATAAGTCATTTCTTTGGGTTAAGAACAAGTTACTGAATGTTGGTGAATTCTGTTGTGGTCTTATTGGGCTAAGAAGCTATGGTAACTCAACTATGGATGTGCTAGCAGACACATATGAGTTTGTTACTCCTCTTACAACTACAGAGGGTCTTTGGAACCAGTGGTACCCTAGATATCTTGTGCTTGCCTTAATTTTGTTGTTTCTTGGAATAATCATATGGCTACTGATAGCACTGTGTCAAGAAAGACATAAGGCTACTTGCTCTTCCAACTCTGCTGTGAATGTGAAAACCAAGCCAGTAAATTTGGTTGCCACTATCACCAGAAAGCGTAAAGGAGATGCAGGAGGAGATGCAGATGCTGCAGGAGATGGTGCAGATGGAGATGAGGGTCCTTCTACTCAGGGTCCCTCTGTTAAGAAAGATCCTTCTGATGAGGAAGAGAGGGTTAGCCTTAAAACTCTGGTAGACGTCTTGAGACCCCACGTGGATGATGGAGATGTAGGTCAGGATGTAGACCCTGGTAGAGTAGCAACTTCTGGCAGAGCCTCTGAACTCCAGGAAATTCAACGGAGGATTACAACAGGATTATGGGGACAGCGACCTCAGGATGATGATGATGATGATGAGGATGACATACAGTCAGCTAATGCACCCAGACAGGAAATTAGACATGTGAGGAAGGATTACATCAGAGGAGATAATGAGCCAGTCCTGTCTTGGCTAGCCAGGTGTTTTGATATGGGAGCCCCAGCATTGGTGGTAGGTGACAAGTCGGCCTCTCAGTTGGGGATGCTCTCAAAGGATACTGGCATAGACAGGCACCTAGGGAAGTGCATTGGTAAAGTTTCTCTGTGGGCACGCCTCCTACTGGCAGTCTCGCTGAGGTACCCCAGCAGAGATGATTTACCATGGAACCCTAAGCCTTGGAACACAATAGCTGAGGGAATCAAGCGTCTGAGAGAATTTGCTGTGAGAGAAATAATGTATGGAGATCATAAGACTCTGAATCCTGATGAAATTCCTGTTGGAACAGGCCTTGCCAAAAAGCTCATTAAGCTTGCTCCTCCTAATTATGCTAGTATTCTGGCAAGCAGGATTGTGGCAAGAAATTATGGTGGAGTGCCTCCCACTGTTGGCCATTTCACTGACCAAATGAGGCAATTGGAGGATAGTCTTGCACGTACCTCTTTGGTTTCAGCCACTGAAACTTTGTCTGGAAAGATGGAGAATTGCATGAAAGAGCTGAAGGAGGAACTTAAAACCTCCATATCCAACTTGATGAAGGGGGATGATTCTGATTCCTCTTCCTCCAGATGGATACAAGTTTCAGCTGTTAGGAACAGACGTGCTCCAAGAAGGCCGTTCCAGAATAGGTCAAACCAAAACAGACAGCAGAAGCAATCACGTGGCAGTATCTAGATAACTCTGCGTGATCAGTTTGGTGAGAACATGAACAGATGGGATGGTCAACCAACTTCTGATCTTTTCAAGAGGTTATAGGAGCTGCAGAGGGGCAGATCCTGAGGTAGCAATACCAGGAGGGTAGCTGTCACTTCCTCAGTTTCCCAGAACAACTCTGATAGCTCCAACAGTGATCCTAATTCTGGTGATGGACGTTGTGCCAGCTGTACATGTGGAGGTAATCCCCACAATTAGGGGTGCCCTGCCTTCTGCCAGGGGGAGGTAAGGGATAATGGAGATAACAGAATCTATTGGGATGTGTACATCCAGTGGCCTGGCACTTCAAAATTTCAGAAGTACAGGGCCTTGGTTGACACAGGAGCTCAGTGCACCATAATACCATCAAATTATCAAGGGGGAGAATCTATAACTATTCAGGGAGTCACTGGTGGATCTCAAGAGTTGTTTAAGATAGAGGTTGATATAAGTTTAACTGGGAAGCAGTGGAAGAAACATACTATTGTAACAGGTCCTAATGCACCTTGTATTTTGGGAATTGACTTTCTGAGAGAAGGGCGTTTTAAAGACCCTAAGGGTTACAAATGGGCTTTTGGAATAGCAACTGTAGAAATTGATGGAGGAAAATTGAAGTTGTCCATTAGACCTGAGCTTTCAGATGAATCTGCAGTTGTGGGACAACATGAGATAGAGGATGTAAAGCTGCCGGTTGCTTCTCAAACTGTGCATCACAGACAATACAGAACCAACCGTGACTCTTTGGTGCCCATTCAAAACTTGATTCGTCAGTTGGAGAGTCAGAAGGTCATCAGCAAAACTCATTCACCTTTCAACAGTCCAATCTGGCCTGTGAGAAAGCAGAATGGAGAGTGGCGTCTGACAGTTGATTTCCGTGCCTTGAATGAAGTAACTCCACCCATGAGTGCAGCTGTACCAGACATGATGGAACTCCAATATGAGCTGGAATCCAAGCAGGCCAAATGGTATGCTACCATAGACATTGCTAATGCTTTCTTCTCTATTCCCATAGCAGAGGAATGCAGGCCTCAGTTTGCTTTCACCTGGAGAGGCATTCAATACACATTCAATCGTTTGCCCCAGGGGTGGATTCACAGTTCAGCCATCTGCCATGCAGTGATCCATGATGCTTTGGAGAAAGGTGGAGCTCCAGAACACATTCAGTTCATCGATGACATCATCGTCTGGGGTGAGACTGCTGAAGAAGTCTTCGAGAAAGGTAACAAAATCATTGACATTCTCTTGCAAGCTGCTTTCGCTATCAAGCGAGACAAGGTGAAAGGACCTGCCAGAGAAATCCAGTTTCTGGGAGTGCGGTGGCAAGATGGTCGCCGTCACATCCCAATGGATGTGATAAACAGAGTCTCCACCATGGCAAATCCCATCAACAAGAATTAACTCTGCGTTTCTTAGGCATAGTGGGATTTTGGAGACTGCACATTCCTGGATACAGTCAGATTGCGAAACCTCTATATGATGTGACTCGAAAGAGAAACAGTTTCCAATGGGGTCCTGAGCAACAAGCAGCCTTTGACCAGATCAAGCGAGAGGTAGTCCAAGCGATGGGTCTGGGACCTGTCCGAACTGGTCCAGACATTAAGAACATTCTGTACACGGCCGCGAGTGACAATGGTCCAACCTGGTGCTTATGGCAAAGAGCTCCAGGGGAGACACGAGGACGTCCTCTTGGTTTCTGGGGTCGTGGCTACAGAGGCTCAGAGGCAAACTACACTCCAACAGAGAAAGAGATTTTAGCTACTTATGAAGGAGTGAAAGCTGCTTCTGAAGTGATCAGAACTGAGTCACAACTTCTTCTAGCTCCTAGATTGCCAGTTCTGAATTGGATGTTCAAAGGCAAAGGTTCTTCACCACATCATGCAACAGATGCTACCTGGTCTAAGTGGATGGCTCTGATAACACAGAGAGCTCGAATGGGAAATCTCGAAAGGCCTGGTTTGGTGGAGGTGATCACAAACTAGCCAGAAGGCACAAGCTGTGCAAAACCTCCAGAGGAGAGAGTAACTCGTGCTGAGGAAGCTCCTCCTTACAGTGATCTGTCTGATGATGAAAAGAGATATGCTTTGTTCACAGACGGTTCCTGTCGTCTTGTTGGGAACAAGCGGAAATGGAAATCTGCAGTGTGGAGTCCAACACTCAGAGTTGCAGAAGCGAGAGATGGAGAAGGAGAATCCAGTCAATTCGCAGAGGTAAAAGCTGTCCAGCTAGCTCTTAACATAGCTGAACGTGAGAGATGGCCAAAGCTTTATCTCTACACCGACTCATGGATGGTAGCCAATGCCTTGTGGGGTTGGCTGAAAGACTGGAAGAAGAATGGCTGGCAGAGGAAAGGAAAGCCAATCTGGGCTGCAGATCTGTGGCAAGACATTGCTGCTCGCATTGAGAGAATCCCAGTGAAAGTGAGACACATCGATGGTCACATTCCTAAGAGCAAAGCTACAGAGGAACAACAACACAACCATCAGGCAGATCTAGCTGCAAGAGTTTCCCAGGTGGACACAAACTCTGATCCTGATCCTGATCTTGACTGGAAACACCGAGGTGAGCTGTTCTTAGCTCGGTGGGCCCATGACTCGTCAGGACATCAAGGCAGAGATGCAACCTACCGATGGGCTCGTGACAGATCCATTGACATTTCCATGGATGCTATCACACAAGTCATCCATGACTGTGACATTTGTGCTGCTATTAAGCAGGCAAAGCGGATCAAGCCCTTGTGGTACGGTGACCGATGGTCCAAGTACAAGTATGGTGAAGCCTGGCAGATTGACTACATCACTCTACCTCGTTCTGGATCTGGTAAGCAGTATGTGCTGACTATGGTAGAGGCAAGCACTGGATGGCTGGAAACTTATCCAGTTCCTCATGCAACTGCACGTAACACCATTCTTGGTCTGGAAAGACAAATCCTGTGGACTATCCCACAGCCCCTTCTGCACAGTCCCTCCCCAGCCTGCCTGGAGGTCCTCTGCAGATATTGAAATGCAGCTCTGAGGTCTCCCTGAAGCCTTCTCTTCTCCAGGCTGAACAGCCCCAACTCTCCCAGCCTGTCCTCACAGCAGAGCTTCTCCAACCTCTGAGCATCTTTGTGGCCTCCTCTGGGCCCTCTCCATCAGCTCCAGGTCTCTCTTGTGCTGGATCCAGCCCTGCAGGTGAGGTCTCCCCAGAGCAGAGCAGAAGGGCAGGATCTGCTCTCTCCAGCTCTGGCCACACTGCTTTGGATGCAGCCCAGGCTGCCCTTGGCCTTCTGTGCTGCCAGTGCCCATTGCTGGCTCCTGTCCAGCTTCTCCCCCCCAGCACCCCCAAGGCCTTCTCTGCAGGGCTGCTCTCAATCCTATCAGTCCCTGGACTGATTGCCCCAACCCAGGTGCAGGACCTTGCACCTGCTCTTGTTGAATCTCCTGAGGTTCTCCTCAGTCACCTCTCCAGCCTGTTCCATCTGAAGCACAGCCACCCATGGGGAAGGACGCCTACCCTGGGCAGCAAGCAGGGGCTGGAGGGGTGATGTGGCATTGCTCAGAGCAGGGCAACGACTGAAGGTGGTCCCAAGTTCCTCTCCTGGGGCTTCACCACCCTCCTCCTGAATGGCTTTTCCTTGTGGCAATCAGCACTGCCCCTGCTGCAGCTTCCCCCTGCTCTGCCTCACTTCCAGCCTCAGATAATCCCAGATGATGCCTTAGATTCCCTCCCTCAACCTCCTCTCCTCCATGGTGGATGGATGGATGGATGATGGATGGATGGTGAATGGAGGGATGCTGGATGGATGGGTGGATGATGGATCGATGGAGGATGGATGGATGATGGATGGATGGGTGGATGGATGCATGGATGAATGGGTGGATGATGGATCGATGGAAGGTGGATGGAAGAATGGTGGATAGGTGGGTGTATGGATTGGTGGATGGATGGATGGTGGATGGATGGGTGGATGATGGATGGATGGTTGATGAATGGATGGATCGATGGATGGATGGATGGATGGATGGTGGATGGATGGATGGATGGATATTGGATGAATGGATGGATGGATGGATGGATGGATGGATGGATGGATGGATGGACTGGTGGATGAATGGAGGGATGGATGGTGAATGGATGGATGCTGGATGGATGGGTGGTGGGTGGATGGATGGATGGATGGATGGATTGGTGGATAGATGGATGGGTAATGGATGGATGGATGGGTGGATGGGAGGATGGATGGATGGATGGGTGGATGGATGATGGATGGATGGATGGGTGGATGGATGGATGGATGCATTGGTGGATGGATGGGTAATGGATGGATGGGTGGGTGGATGGGAGGATGGATGGTGGATGGATAGATGGATTGGTGGATGGATGGATTGGTAATGCATAGATGGATGGTGGATGGATGGGTGGATGGATAGCGAATGTGGATGGATAGCTGGCTGGATGTGTGGTGGATGGGTGGATGGATGGATGGATGGGTGGATGGATGATAGAAGGATGGTGGATGGATGGGTGGATGGATGGATGGCTGGCTGGCTGAATGGGTGGATGGATGGAGGATGGATGGGTGGATGATGGATGGATGGGTGGATGGATGGATGGATGGATGATAGAAGGATGGTGGATGGATGGGTGGATGGATGGATAGATGGCTGGCTGAATGGGTGGATGGATGGAGGATGGATGGGTGGATGATGGATGGATGGTGGATGGATTGGTGGATGGATGGATGGATGGATGAATGGATGAATGGATGAATGGGTGGATGGATGGATGGATGGGTGGGTGAATGGATGGATGGATGGGTGGAAGGATGGATGGTGGATGAATGGAGGGATGGTGGATGGGTGGATGGATGATGGATGGATGGGTGGATGGATGAATGGATGGATGGATGGATTGGTGGATGAATGGATGGATGGATGGTGGATGGATGGATGGGTGGATGGATGGATGGATGGATGGATGGATTGGTGGATGGATGGATGGATGGGTAATGGATGGATGGGTGGGTGGATGGGAGGATGGATGGTGGATGGATGGATGGATTCGTGGATGGGTGGATGGATTGGTAATGCATGGATGGATGGATGGATGGCAGATGGATGGTGGATGGATGGGGGATGAATGGATGGATGGTGGATGGATGGATGGATGGATGGTGGATGGATGGATGGATGGATGGATAGGGGGATGGATGGATGGATGGTGGATGGATGGATGGTGGATGGATGCATGGATGAATGGGTGGATGGTGGATGGAAGAATGGTGGATAGGTGGGTGTATGGATTGGTGGATGGAGGGATGGATGGTGAATGGATGGATGCTGGATGGATGGGTGGTGAATGGATGGATGGATGGATGGGTGGATGATGGATGGATGGATAATGGATGGGTGGATGGATGGACGGGTGGATGGATGGAGAATGGATGGGTGGATGGATGGATGGATAGTGGATGAATGGAGGGATGGTGGATGGGTGGATGGATGATGGATGGATGGATGATGGATGGATGGATGGATGATGGGTGGGTGGATGGATGATAGATGGATGGATGGATGGAGAATGGATGGGTGGATGGATGGATGGATGGTGGATGAATGGAGAGATGGTGGATGGGTGGATGGATGATGGGTGGATGGATGATGGATGGATGGATGATGGATGGGTGGATGGATGGATGGGTGGATGGATGGAGAATGGATGGGTGGATGGATGGATGGATGGTGAAGGGATGGATGGGTGGGGGAATGGATAGATGGATGCACGGATGATGGATGGATGGTGAATGGATGGATGATGGTTGGGTGGATGGTGGATGGATTGTGGATAGATCGATGGGTGGATGGATGGATGGATGGTGGATGTTGGTGAATGGATAGCTGGCAACATACAGACAGTCAGACCGTGCAGCTGAACTCCTCAAGAGCATCTGCAGTACAAGAAGCCCCCAACCTGACCCTGTACCATGTGAAACCATCCAGACAGAGTTTCTGGAGCAAAGTGGCTGTTCAGGTCCGCAGCTCCAGCTGGAATTGCTGCTGTGGGCAGCTCAGTTCCCCACTCTGAGTCATCCCAGCCCCTCCATCAAAGCTCCTGCAGACAAACCTCCCTTTGTGCTCCTCCTGACCACTCTTTGTGCTCTTACTGACCTCCCTTTGTGCTTCTCCTGACCACTCTTTATGCTCCTCCAGCAGCCATCGCTGGGGCACTGCCAAGTACCAATTAATGAGTAGCCCTGCTGTGAGAGGCCTGGGAGATGGTGCCCCAGGAAGGTGGAGATCAAGGAATGGAGAAGGGCTACTGCCTGTACCATGGGACAGATCTGGGATTAGAGTCCAGGTCCTGCTTCCACCCCAGGAAGAGGATGGGGAGGCACCCACTTCCCCCAGGAGAGCCCAGCTACCACCTCTGCCACATCACAGGACCACAGACTGGTTTGGGCTGGAAGGGACCTGGAAGATCATCTAATTCCAGCTGCCCTGCAGGGGCATCAAGTCTTCTAGATGCAGAAGCAACTGGAAATCCAACTGTGGTGGATCTCAGACAAGAGAGATGGCCATATCAGCTAGTGAGAGGTACATATTTGTGAGCATGGGGAAAGTGCAGAGCAAGATTCTGGAAAGGAGCCTCCAAGGGCATCCTGCCCAACCCCCTGCATGCAGCAGGGACACCTCCAAGCAGAGCAGGTTGCCCAGGGACACATAAGTCTGACCTTGAATGTCTCCATGGTTGGGGCCTCAACCACCTCCCAGGGCAGCTTGCTCCAGTGTCTCCCCATCCTCACTGTGCAGAACTCCCTCCTGATGTCCAACCTGCCCCAGCTCAAAGGATCCAGCCTGGTGAGAATGATTAATCCAGGAACAGCTCCAGCAAGTCCATCAGCTCCTCCATGGGCCTCTGGAGGTGAAAAGCAGTGCCCAGGTGCTAGGCCATATATGTGGAGCTCAGCAAAGCCTGCTTGCTGTGCACAGGCTCCTTGAGCATAGAGCTGCTGCAGAAACAGCTCCCCTGGGGGAGATAAAAGGTTAAGGAAAAAAGAACCATAGCTCTCCTGGCCCTGTGCTGGTGCTGGGGGTGTTTCAGATCCAGGTGTTCCCTGTTCTCAGATCTGCTGAACACAGCAGCAGTAAGGTGGAAGAGGAACATCAAAGTGATGCAGCCACAAGGTTTGCTCTGGGGGGACTCATTTCATCCTGGCTTTTCCCTTGTCATTTTAATTTCTGAGGGGTGATGTGGAAGGAAAAGGCAGATTTGGCCTGATTGCAAAACCTCTGCTCAGTCTGCACTGGTGACTGAAAGAGGGTCAGCAGGGGGGTGTCACCCCCCTCCTCTGGGGGTTGCCTTTGAGCTGGGGCTGCCTGGAGAAGGGCACTGCCAGCCATGCTGCCTCTTACTGCTCCCTGGCAGAGAGGAGACAACAGCTGCCAGGTCTGCTCCTCCACCTAGGAACTGCATGGCCATGGCCCTGCTGTGGTCCCCTGGTAAGACAAGAATTGTGATCCTGGTCCTGCTCCTCCTCTGCTCACCTGGCTAGATATCAGTGTCCTGCTGCTGCTGGAGGGGACACTGTCCAGTCCAAGCCCTGCAGCCAGCAGGGACAGCTGCAGCCAGAGCAGGTTGCTCACAGCCCCAACCAACCTGCCCTGCACTGCTGCCAGCCACGGGGCAGCTCCCACCTCTCTGGGCAGCCTGGGCCAGGCTCTCCCCACCCTCACTGCCAAACATTTCTCCCTTCTCTCCACTCTCAGTCTCCTTCTTTCACTTCCAACCATCCCCCCCTTGGCCTGTCCCAACAGGCCCTGAGAAAAACTCTGTCCCCAGCTTTCTTCTGGCCTCTTGAAGCACTGCAAGGCCACCAGAAGGTCTCCCTGGAGCCTTCTCCTCTCCAGGCTGAACAACCCCAACTCTCCCAGCCTGGCCTCCCAGCAGAGGGCTTCCACCCTGCCAGCACTGCTGTGGCCTCCTCTGGCCCTGCTCCAACAGGTCCCTGTCTGTGCTGTGCTGAGGACTCCAGAGCTGCCCCAGCACTGCAGGGGAGGTCTCAGCACCCCCAGGTCCTTCTCCACAGCACTGCTTTCCAGCCTTTTACTCCCAGCAACCCAGGGACTGTCCTGACCGAGGTGCAGGACCTTGATCCTGGCCTTGTTGATCCTCATGAGGTTCTCATGGTGCCCCTTCCTCCAGCTTGTCCAGGTCCCTCTAGATCCATCCCATCCCTCTGTGTGGTGCATGTGACCCCAGTGCTGGGTCACAGCAGTGAGCTCTGCATGGGCTGGGAGCTGCTCTGCACCCCAAAGCACTGCGCTGTGGGAGGGAGGTGATAATGGGAGCAGTGCACAGGGGGAAACAGGCTCTGTGCTGCCAGCTCTGCTCTGGCAGGACCCTAAGGAGTTAACTCCAAGTGCCACCTCCGGCGTCTTCTCTCCTGCACCCGCAGGCTGACACCGACTGCAGAACAATGCCACATTCCGATGAGCTCTGGCTTTCCAGCAGAGGGGAGGCACAAGAGGGTGGGGAGTTAAAACTCTTCTGCATAATTTTTAATCTAAATTCCAGTCCTTTTCTTTTCTTCCTCCAGGAAGCAAACAATCTAGGGGGCTTTGTCCTCAATTCCCTGCTCTCATCATCTAAATGAACTGTTTGCAAGTAGGAGCCAGCTGCAGAGCTGGGCAATCTGGGATCAAATCTGCCTTCCTCCTGGTTGGAGCCGTCGTTAATTTGCTCCTCAACCCTGATTAGCTAATCCCAGCTGCCTCGTGGTGCTTTGCAGGGAGAAAGTGCAGTCTGTGAGCTGCTGCTCCCGAGGAGGGAGTGAGGGTGAAGGATTGAATCCTGTAGGGGCTGTGGTGATCCTGCTCCTGCTCCTCAGCCCTTGGGAGTGAGGTGCTCCAAGCAGGAAAGGCTGGGAGGTTATTTCTGGAATCCTGGCGTTTTGGAAGTACCAGAGGGTGATGCTTTCCCCTGCTCTGCAGGGCAGGCTCCTGGGGCCGAGGCTGATCAGCTGAGTTTGAAACAGGAGTAGAAGGCAGGGCAGCAGCCTCTGGCCCACAGGTGTCTGGGTGCTGCCCTGTTTCTGATTCACAGCTGGGAAACTGAGGCACAGGGCTTGGTGTGCAGCTGGATGAAGCTCAGCAAGAACAAACCTCAGCAAGAACAAACCTCAGCAGAGGGCTGTCTGGAAGGAGACTCCTAGGATGATTTGGACTGGAAAAGCCCTTCAAGACCATCCAGCCCAACCATCAACCCAACCCCACCATGGCCACACGGTTCTGGAACCCCTCCAGGGATGAGGACTCGCCTCCACCACCTCCCTGGGCAGTACATCATGGTGCCGGGTTGGGACCCGGGGTGTCTGCACAGGATGAGAGCTCCCTGCGGCAGTCGGCAGAGCTGGTGTCCCTCACAGCTGAGGGCTTAGCGAGTAGGGCACGGTGCTGGGGGTCGCTGAGGGCTCGCTGGTGTGCTGCTGCTGGCCTTACAGGTCTCTTCCCTGCAGGCAGCTCCTCAGCCTGGTGCTTCAGCAGCTCTCTGGCCAAGTGCTCCTTCCACAGATCAAATTCCCCGAGCGCTGGGGGTGGGTCTTTGCCTTCTCATTCGTTTCATCGCCCTCCACGGCTCCCAAGCACGGCAGCGATGTGCCCGGAGTGCAAGCAGTGTCCTACTTAGCCGCTGCTCCCGCTCACCCCAGGCACCCCCCGGGGCACAGCTGCCTGCTGCCCTCACTGGCACCCCACTGGACACAAACTGGAACCAAGGAAGCTCCACCTTGATGGGAGGAGAAAGCTGTTTGGTGTGAGGTTGCTGGAGCCCTGGAGCAGCCTGCCCAGAGATGTTGTGGAGTCTTCTCTGGAGAGCTTCCATCCCCCTCTGGATGTGTTCCTATGTGACCTGCCCTGGGTAACCCTGCCCTGGCAGGGGAGTTTGGACTCAATGATCCCCAGAGGTACCTTCCAACCCCTACCATTCTATGACTCTATGATTTGTTCTGGAGCTGCTTTTCAGGAGATGTTCAGTCCTACCACAAAGCCCAAGCAGCCTGTCCAGGCAGGATGGTGCTGGGCAGAAGATGACTGGAAGGTACCTTCAGGTTCTGGAACCCAGCTGCTGTGCAAGGTCAGGGCAGGGCCCCTGACCGTGTTCTCCCTTCACCCAGCTGCCCATGACCATCTCTCTTTGCTGTTCCAAGGTGGCTTAGAGAAGGGGAGAGGCCATGGTAGGGCTTCTACCTGCTGGGGAAGCAGAGCTTGCAGGGCCAGACCTCTAACAGCTTTTGGATGCTCTCAGCCTGGTCTGAATGAGCTCAGAGACCTCTGAGGTGTTGCACTTTCAGACCTCTACAAGCTTTGGGACTTACTGGACACTTTAAGCCTGGTCTTAAGGGGTCAGAGATCTCAGAGGTGTTACACTCCCACAGTTTTGTGTGAGCTAGCATCTGGGGAGGAAGAGGAACCACAGCAAGCTCCAGTGGAAGGGAAGGCTGTGCACAGAGGGGGTTCCCCTTGCCAGCAGCACCCAGTGGTGGGCTGGCTAGCCACCTGCCCCCTGCTCTGCCTTAATACCACCTGGAGAACACAGTGGGACTGCTCTGGCTCTGTCTGTGATGTCTGGCAATAGAAACATGCCCATGCCTAAGCCTCTGCCTTAGCATGAGGCCTCCTGGGCTGACAAGAGTCTTCTGCAAAGGAGCTGAATGTGCCTGGTGGGTGTCAGGGAGATTAAGGACCTTTGTTACCATCAGTATAATTGATGGAGAGCTCAAAGAAAGGACCTGGTTGAGAAGGAATCCTACTTGGATCAGTGGCTGCTGAGGAAGAGGAACAAGAGGCAGGGCTGTGTGCCCAGGCCAGGGCAGTGAGCAGGGGCTGGTCAGAGACAGCTGGTGACAGGGCTGCTGGAGCAGAGGGTCCAGCTCTTCATCTAACCTAACAGCTCTACCTGGTGTCCTGAGCTCTCCAGGGACCCAACCTGCCCCCAGACCATTGCCATTCTATTTGTCCTAGCTTTGTCCTGGGGTCAGAGAACATAGCAGCAGCAAACAGAGCTTCCCCATGCTGATCTCTGCGGTCTGGGGAAGATGCAGTCCCCAAGCAGCTGGCAGGAGGACAGCACTGACCACCCACCCCTGTGTTCACCTAACTTTACTTCCTGAGTTTTTCCCAGCCAGAAGAACGCTCTAACCCTTGCTCCTGGACACAGGCAGATTGTCCACCAGGAACCACTGCTCTGGCTGAGAAAGGTTTGCTCTTGGCTGCTCGTCCTTCCTCCCACCACTCTCCTTGACCTTACTGATGCTCAGACCATACATCAGACTTGGTATTGTAATGCCAAACAAGTGTCAGAGCCCTCAGAGACTGGGAGTCCCCTGTGTGTGTCCATCTGCAGTGGCACCCAGGCTGTCTGGGGCCCTGGCTAGAGGTCCTGGCACTCCATGTGCCCCACAGCAGGGAAATCTCTGCTGGCTGTGACTACTGCTGGGCTATCTCAGGAGCCACAGCTTTAAGGCACTGAAGAAAACCAAAGACATGCAAAGTGCCAAGTGTTCATCCTGGAGAAGAGGAGGCTGAGGGGAGACCTCATTGCTCTCTACAGCTCCCTGAGAGGAGGCTGGAGCCAGGTGGGGATTGGGCTCTGCTCCCAAGGAACAAGGGACAGGAAAAGAGGCAGTGGCCTCAAGCTGCCACAGGCGAGGGTTAGGTTGGACATGAGAAGAAAATTCTTTGTTGGCAGGGTTCTCCAGCCCTGGTCCAGGCTGCCCAGGGAGGTGGCTGAATCCGCATCCCTGGAGGTGTTTCCAGGAAGCAGAGCTGCGGTGCTGAGGGCCATGGCTCAGCCCCAGCCTTGGCAGAGTTACAGATTGGTTGGACTGGAGGAGCTGAAAGGGCTTTGCCAGCCAAAACTATTCTGAGATTCTCTGGTGGCCCATCTACCCCCCTGCCCCAGCTGCTCTACCTCTCCTGCCCCAAGCTCACTCCTGTGCAGCTCCCTGGCACTGCTGCTCGATGATGGGGAGGCCAGCTGGGCCCCCAGGACTTTGGGACAGGCTGTAACCCTGCCTGTGTTCCATGTGCTCCATGTGCTGACAGCCCACCCCACACAGCCCTCCTTCTGACAGCTCTCTGCCTCTCCCCACAGGGTTTAGGTCTTTTCTCTAGGACTCCAGCTCTTCTGCCTCCTGCTGAGGAGCTCAGGGTCAATCCAAGTGTCTGGGTTGCATTTTGCCTGTCCTGCTGTGCTCCAGCCCCAGGTTTCAGCTGTCTCTGCAGGGAGGAAGTGCTTTGGGGCTCTGGAAGAGCAGAGGGATTGGTGCTGCTCATGTGGCTGGAGCTTGGTGGTCCCTTGCCTGGGATGAGCCATGGAGCTCATTCCTGCACTGGCTGATGGCTTCACTTCTCCTCTTCCATTTGGATCTGGGCTTCTGGCTCTCTACAGCTCCCTGAAAGGAGGTTGGGGTCAGGCTGGTGTTGGTCTCATCTCCCAAGTAACCAGCAACAGGATGAGAGGCAATGGCCTGAAATTGTGCCAGGGGAGGGTTAAGTTGGAGAGGAGGAAAAATGTCTTTGCTGCAAGAGTGGTCAGGGTCTGGAACAGGCTGCCCAGGGGGGTGGGGGCATCCCCATCCCTGGCAGGGTTGAAGAAGCTGTAGATGTGGTGCTTCAGGAGAGTTCAGTGGTGATTGTAGCTGGGTTATGGTTGGACCTGATGACCTTAAAGGCCTTTTCAACCTTATTGATCCTGTGATTCTATGGCTCCTGAAAACAGGGCATGTGCCAGCCTGGCAGCAGGGCTGAGGGAACACTCCTGTCACTAACTCTTGACAAGCATCACAGGTATCTTACTGGAGTGTTGCTTCTTCTTTACAAGGAGCTGACCCCTGTGGACAACACGGAATCTTCACCGAAGTCCCCCAGAACGGCTCAGCAGAGTGC